>NC_089592.1:48892439-49192439 GCF_019320115.1 Miscanthus floridulus
CATATTATTTTGATGTGTATAACTCTAGTTATGATCAAAACAAGTGGCTGCTATTTTGCAGTCCAAAAAACTTGCTTAGATGAGAATTTGTTTAGTTACTAGAGAAGAGATATACACCTACTCAGTAAAATAAGATGTAACTTGTTATCACCTTAATACAATGCTATTGAAAACACCTATGACAATGCATTTCAGCATACCCCACCATATCATACATGTTATATATGGATCCATGATATCTTATTCCATGATCATGTATATAGGATCGTCTAAGGGGATAACTCTTTTGGAGTTCAATGAAGAAGAAGAGGAGGAACAGCTGAAGACACCTCAGGCCATAGCTCCAGAAGGAGAGGAGAAAACTCTTGAGGACCTCCCTAAGTGTCTAGATCATAGGCTAATCTCTTTCCTCAAAGGCAAGCCTCAGAGCATTTTAAGCCTCACATGCTTTATAAAATATCACTTGAGTCCTTTATGTTTGATGCATTAGGTTATAAGAGTTGATTGAAAACACTTGATACATAGAACTACCTTGTCTAGATACATATACCTTTAACCTTGTGTAGATCCAGGATCGAATATATGCTTAGCCATGCTTAGACCGGTAGAAGTCGGGTGATTTCCTATCACCTGCGAGATATAGGTGGATACCAAAGCACGGTTGGCTATATATGCTATCGTGGAAAAGAACCATGGGGTAATGTAAATAGAGGTCGGGCAGAGTCTATGTGTAGGTTGACTCATGTGAATCCATCTATGCTGCTTAAGGACTGTACCATTGTTGGTACTTTTGTCGAGATTGAATGCATGCATCTCACTTAGCTGGCCGGATAACTCATTCCGACCACGAAGTTGAATGGCTCAACTTAGGCTAGGCCCCGTTCTATTAGAGTGCACACTCTAGATGGTAGTAAGGATGTGCAGGGAGCCTAATGTGAGCCCAAGGGCAGGCCAGGCCTAAATGTCCTAGCAGCTGGTTGTCCCTGATTGTGCAGCGCTAGGTGAACCCACAAACTTTGGACCAGAGTTGTACCAAAGGTGACCTATAGTGACTATTGATCTAGTCTTCCTAGGTTTGTGATAGGAATAAATTTCCAGCTGGTTGAAATCAATTCAAATCACTGTCTCTCCTGGATAATGAGAAACTTAGCTAGCACCAACATCGTAGTAACTGTATTATGGAATGATGGTTATGATAAACATAGAATTATTATACCGGCTATGGTTACTATTGTTATGCTACTAAATGATATACCACATGTTTGGCATAGGTTAGTGGCTAATCTAGGGATGAATAGCTATAATTAACTTGATGAACAAATTATAAAATGTATAACTGGATTAGTAGCTTTTTGTGAAAAATGTTGTCAAGCTAACTCCACTTTTAAAGCCTTGCATAATACTTGGAGTCACTTTATTTTTGGTTTATGATGGGTAGGTCTAGCTGAGTACCTTCTCCTACTCAAGGTTTTATTCCCATTGTTGCATATGGTACCGTTTATCATGGCTATTGCAAGAACTACTTCTGTCCCGCCATGGATGAGGAGTAAGTCCTAGGCAGGCATCTATTATTAATCCCTCTCTTATGCTTTTGTGGAAATGTGATCGTGAGCTGGCACTATATTTAAACAATGTTGCAGATGTTGGATTCAAACTTTTAATTTGCTTCCGCTACTATCTTACCTAAACATGGTTTGTAATAACTTTAATTCATACTCTGATGGATGAACTGTATTTGTGAACATTATATAATGTGTGACATATATGTTGAATCATGTACAATCTTGGTTGTATGTTGGTTGAATTGAGACCCTTCACAGTACTCGATGGACTACCGAGTTTATTTGGGCTCAAGTATGATAGGGCGACCGCTTGCTGGCTGCTATTGTACTTGTGCTCTTATAAATTGGTTGGTTCTGCTATAGCTAGCATTAGAGCAAGATTCAACATTAATTGCCATATGTGTATTTAAAACAAAGGTTTTTGTTTTCTAAAACCAGTTTTTAGCAACTAATAGGTATATGTATAGGTGTTTAAACCTAAAGTTTGAATCTAAAGTGTGCCAGTGATCACTTCTTTTATGCCCAGTTAAGGATTTTAGGTGGCTAATTAATTACTAACTTGGGGGGTTTTATTTTTGTCATCCATACAACGTGCTATTGTATGGATGCCATTCACTTGAGTGGGAATGTATGGATCAAATGCCTCTATGCCCAAGGTAGGATGCCACTCATCATTACAGTGGCATGACCGCAAGATGTGAGCGTGTGGTCTAATGGGGAGAGTTAGCTTTGATACTAAAGTATATATATGTCTCATATATATACAGAAGTATTTAATTGTGGGTTAGCTTTGTTATGGCTATATTTGCATATTTATATGTATATATGGGTATGTATATATGGAAGTATTTAGCTGGCAACCTAGAGCCTAGATTTACATTCTACATATATAATTGTGGGGTTGGGCTGAAATGAAATTCTTGTGTAGGTACACTAACAACAAAATGTGTAGCCCGACTAGCTACGTTATATATGAGAAAATGCATTTATGCCACCGTGTATGTCATTAAAAGTTTAATTTTCCTAAGTTTGTGAGGATGTACGAAATGTACATGCATCATGATCAATCATTCATTACACACTTGCATTGTTCCTCCCCTTATAAGTCTCTTATTCGGTTAAGTAACTATTTTCTAGTATAACATTGTCTCACAAGAGTTGCACCATGTTATTGGTACAGATGGCAACACCAGCTAGAAGTGAGAATTTCCTATTAATGTTTTGTACCCCTGCCCTACTTTGGAGTCTTGCATTGGGGTATTACGAACCGCCCCTCTATTACTGGAATGAAGTATACCTAGAGGGACAACCATGGTATGAAGTACAACTAACCATACCAGCTCGTAACCAAGCACCCTTCTGGTAGGAATGGAGGGAAGAATCTAAAGGAAGAACTCCTTGGGAAGCTACCCAAGTAGTGTTTTTTAGGTGCTAAGCCAGATATGTCAGTAACATGGGGATGAGCTTACCAGTAGTGTTGCTAGTACTTTTCCTTGGGTGGATCCATCCACAGTAGTATGGGCATAGCACAATAGCAATGCGTTGATCTGAGATCGGGATGAGCAGGCAGACAGTTCTAGTCCTACTATGAGTGTAATGTTCACCATGATGAAGATGTTCTATACTCGACAGGACACCAAAGACTTATGGTAGGAGTCCTATACCACTTGCATGGATAGGCTCGTGAAGGCTGAAGCTGCATAGTGTAAGCTGAGGAAGCATGTGCGCAAGCACAAAAAGGCAGCAAGTGAGGCTCGATGGGAAACTGATCAGGCATATGTAGCATTGGGAAATCTCCACACCCAATTGGAGCAAGTTGATCAGTAGAGAGTTACTGCCCAAGAGGCAAGAGTGGATGATTAGGTAGTGCTAGCATGACTATGGGAGCAGCTGGAGGCCACTCGTGCTAAGGCGCTCATAGCTACACACCAGCGTATCCAAGCAAACAACCGTGTAGCCCTGGCAAAAGCAGCATGAGACAGAGCCAAAGCCCTAATCATGTAGCACAACTGTGTCAAGAGGGACTTGCACCAACAGCTTGCACAGACCCAGAATGTGGTGGTTGATCTTCGGCATGAGGTGCATTTTCTAAACAAGCAACTGCACCCGATCCTAGATGAGGAAGAAGAAGATCTAGAGATGTTAGTTAAAGATGATGATTGGGATGAAGAAGAAGTGGATCTAGAGGATGAGGATGATGTTATCTCCAACCTCGACAGCGAGCACGCTAAAGATTAAAGTCACCTAGTGACTCATTAAAGCGCTAGATGTATCCCTATTATTCATGTAATGGACTTATAGCTTGAAGTTTGGTATTCATGATTTGACTTTGGTGTAATATTAGCACTTTGCATGTCATTTCACTATGGGTTGAACTTTAATGAAATTCTAGTTTTGTTTTACTGGTGAAATATGACATGTATGTTAATGAGTTGTGAGTACGATAAGTGATCTAATTGGTGATGTCATGTTGCAAGAATGGATGATTTTGCCTCTGTTTTATGGTATGAATTTAAGATTCTCTTCAGTAATTTCAGTTTGGCATGATTACATAATTCATCTACAATCTCTTGACATCATCCAATAATCACTTATTGTTGTAACTTTACAGATGGCTCGCACTCGTGCTGGGGCAGGCAACAGCCAGGGTGGCAACAATGGTGACTTACCATCACCGCCGTCACCATCTATGAATGAATTCTTCACACAATTCCTAGGTAATCAGAGAGCCATGGAGGATACACTATGCCTCATTGCATAGAACACTGCTCATGCCCATCAGCAACATCAAGGGCCTGAGCGAAATCAATACAACTCTTTCAAGAATTTCCAAGACACCAAGTCTCCTATCTTCAAAGATGCCAAAGAACCGCTCCAGGTGGATGAATGGCTTAACACAATAGAGCAAAAGCCCTATTTGTTGAGGGTTACTGAGCATCTAAAGGCTAAATATGTGTCCCATCAACTGCAGGGACCAGCCGGGACATGTTGGACCCATTTCCTGTCCTCTTTACCTAACAACACATGGGTCACATGGGAGCAGTTCAAGTTAGCCTTTAGGGGACATCACATTCCCCTAGGGCTAATGCGCATGAAAGCCGCCGAGTTCATGGGACTTACTCAAGGGGCTAAGACCCTCACTGAGTACATGCACTCTTTTAACAATCTTTCCCGATATGCCCCAAAGTTTGTCAACATAGAAGAGAAGAAAATAGAGAGCTTCAAGAGAGGCCTTGGTACCAATCTAATGAAGACTATGGACAACTCGAGGTGTACCACATACAATGAGTTTGTCAGCGATGCCTTGACCCAGGAGAACCAAAACAACTTGCATGTAGCAATGAAGGGCCGCAAAGGAGCAGCTAAGGCAGGCGCCTCAGGATCTTCCTAGTCTAGAGCTCCAATGGTGGCTAGGCCACAGTTTCATCCACTAGCACCTAAGTTTAGGCCTCCTCTGCCAAAATCTCAGGCCAATTGCCCCCAGAAGACATTCCACCAGTTGTTCACCA
Source organism: Miscanthus floridulus (assembly GCF_019320115.1). NCBI lineage: Eukaryota > Viridiplantae > Streptophyta > Magnoliopsida > Poales > Poaceae > Miscanthus > Miscanthus floridulus. Next base: position 48,897,511 of record NC_089592.1, read on the forward strand.
TTGCCCAACCCAAGGGAAACGGAGGGCAAGGAAGCTCAGTAGGACCAAGGAGCAATTAGCTATGCTTCAACTATAACTAGTTGGGCCATTGGGCCAAGGAGTGTCCCCATCCCAAGAAAAATAGCAATCAAAACCAGGGTAATTAGAAACAGGCAAATCCAAAGGCACGTCCTGGATATGTGCATTACACAGCTGTTGAAGAAATCATTGCGGGAGAAGTTGTCACCACCGGTATGTTTCTTGTTAACAAACATCCCACCATTGTTTTATTTGATTCTGGAGCTTCTCATTCATTTATGAGCCAAGCATTTTCATCTAAGTATGATTAGAAAATAATTGAGATAATCAAGTGTGGTTATAATATAAGTTCAGCTAGGGCTACTATCTCTACAAATTAGATAGTCAAAAATGTGCTCATGTCGATACAAGAGAAGGAGTACACAATGGATCTAATAGTATTGCCCGGATTAGCCATAGATGTGATCTTAGGCATGAGTTGGATGAGTGACCATGGAGTTCTCATTGACACTAGCACTAGAACAATTATGTTGAGAGAACCAAAGGGAGGTAATGTGTTTCTAGTACCACTTCCCCAAAGTTTTGATCTCAAAAACTTATCTTATGTTATCCAACCCACTACCCTTTGTGATATTCCAGTGGTTTGTGAATTTCTTGATGTATTTTTAGATGAATTGTTGAGTTTACCACCTGATAGGGATGTGGAATTTAAGATCGAGATAGTGCCAGGTATGACACCTTTCTTAAGAAGGCCCTATAGGATGCCACCAAATGAGTTAGCTCAACTTAAAATCCAGTTAAAGGAATTTTTGAACAAAGGTCTCATTCGACCTAGTTCATCTCTATGGGGATGTCCAGCTTTATTTGTAAAGAAAAAGAATAAGTCCTTGAGAATATGTGTAGATTATAGGCCGCTTAATGATGTCACCATTAAGAACAAGTATCCTTTGCCCCGTATCGATATCTTGTTCGATTAGTTGGCAAAAGCAAAGGTATTCTCTAAGATTGACTTGAGATCAGACAATCATCAAATTAAGATCAGGCTAGAGGATGTACCTAAAATAGCTTTCTCCACTAGGTACGGCTTGCACGAGTACTTGGTCATGCCTTTTGGACTAACAAATGCTCCTACCTACTTCATGTTCTTGATGAATTCAGTATTCATGCCTAAGCTCGACAAGTTCATGGTTGTGTTTATCGATGATATCTTGATTTACTCTAAGAATGAGGCAGATCATGCAGAGCATCTGAGAGTTGTTTTGTCTAGATTGAGGGAACATAAGTTATATGCCAAATTTAGCAAGGGTGAATTATGGTTGAGCAAAGTACCCTTCTTGGGTCACATCTTATCTAAAGATGAAATATCTATAGACCCATCAAAAGAACAACAGGTCATGCATTGGAAGGCCCCGACTTCGGTTCATGAAGTTTGGAGTTTTCTAGGGTTAGCAAGCTACTATTGTCATTTCATTACGGATTTCTCCAAGATAGCTAAGCCCATGACCAAACTACTCTAGAAGGATGAGAAGTTTAATTGGACGCTAGAGTGTGAAGCCATTTTTCACACCCTACGGACATTGCTAACTACACCTATTTTAGCATAACCCAACATTGAAAAGCCTTTTGATGTGTTCTGTGATGCATCGGGTAGCATTTTGGGGTGTGTGCTCATGCAAGAAGGTTGAGTTATTGCCTATGCTTCTCGATAGTTGAGAAAGCATGAAGTTAACTATCCTACACATGATTTAGAGCTCACAGCAGTTGTTCATGCATTGAAGATATGGAGACATTACATGTTGGGAAACATATTTAACATATATACTGACCACAAAAGTCTCAAATATATCTTCAATCAACCTGAGTTGAACATGAGACAACATAGGTGGTTAGAGCTAATCAAGGACTATAATTTGGAAGTGCACTACCATCTAGGAAAAGCCAATGTTGTAGCAGATGCACTTAGTCAAAAATCTCATTGCACCACTTTGGAAGCCTTGTTGGAAGATGGATTTAATTTGCTACATTCTGTTGTGCTACACAATATCACTATCAGTTGCTCACTTGAGAGCAAAATCATAGAACTACAGAAGACAGATGTAGGTATATTTCACATTAAGAGAAGCATGAAAGAACAAGAAACCAAACATTTTAGGTTGGATGAAAGAGGTGTGCTATGGTTTGAGGACCGACTGGTAGCACCAAAGGACCGTGAGCTTAGAAATCAAATTTTAGATGAAGCTCATTCATCCAAGTTGTCTATCCATTCAGGTAGTAGCAAAATGTATCAAGATTTGAAAACCCATTTTTGGTGGACCAAGATGAAGAAAGAGATCGCCACCTATGTCACTAGGTGTGACAATTGCAGTAGAGTCAAGGCCATTCATTTGAAATCTGCCATGCCGGATAACTTCAGTCGTTGCCTATTCCAAGCTAGAAATGGGAGTAAATAAGTATGGACTTTATTATAGGCCTCCCACTAACACAACAAGGTCATGATTTCATATGGGTCATTGTAGATCACCTTACCAAGTCAGCACATTTTGTACCGATTAACATGAGGTATCATGCTAGGAGGAACGCTGAGCTATACGTTTCTCATATTGTTAGGCTACTAGAGTACCAAGGACCATAATCTCAGATCATGGACCATAGTTTATAGCTCATTTCTAGGAACACTTGCACCAGGCCTTGGGAACTAAACTAATCAGAAGTTCAGCATATCATCCACAAACTTTAGGACAGACCGAGCGAGTGAACCAGATCTTAGAAGATATATTGAGAGCTTGTGTTATATCTTCCAAGGGTTCATGGGAGAAATGGCTATCTTTAGCCAAGTTTTCCTATAACAACAATTATCAAGCGAGCATCAAGATGGCTCCTTTTGAGGCCTTGTATGGCCAAAAATGTAGAACTCCCTTGAATTGGATTGAGCCTAGAGAAAGAAGATATTATGGCATTTACTTTGTTGACAAAGCTAAAGAGAAGGTATGCATTATCCAACAACATATGAAAGCAGCTCAGTCTACACAAAAGAGTTATGCTAATAAAAGAAGAAGACCACTAGCTTTTGAAGTGGGAGACTATGTGTACTTAAAAGTGTCACCCATGAAGGGAGTGTAGAGATTTGGAGTAAAAAGGAAGCTTGCACTAGATATGTAGGGCCGTACCAGATTATTGAATGAAAAGGAAATGTCACCTACACATTACAACTTCCTCCTGAGATGAGTGCGATATTCAATGTCTTCCATGTTTCTCAGTTGAAAAGATGCCTTCATATACCTGATGAAGCCATTATACCCACCAACATTAGGATCCAATCAGATATGACATATGAAGAAAAACCAATTCGAGTGCTAGAAGAAATAGAAAAACTAACATGGTGCAAGGACATTAAGTTCTACAAGGTGGTGTGGAATAACCATAGTGAACAAGATGCCACTTGGGAACAGGAGGATTATTTACGTGAGGTTTATCCTGCTTTTTATGAGGAATGGTAGGTCTTTCAAATCTCAGGACAAGATTCCTATAAGGGGGAGGGGTTGTAACACCCCAGTGTTAAGCTTTGCATTTGGCACTTGCATTTCATGAGCACAAGCATCATCCAAGCATTCATGAATATGAACATATGAAATTTCATCTCATTCTTATACCGTATCACATGAAATGTTGATTTTATATATATGTTTATGCTTGCAATCATGTATGACCAATGTATGAGATGGTTGTGATGTCATGAAAACACCTTAGACACATCTAGAATGATAATTGGAACAATGTTTATATTCATGACTTAAGCCAATTTTGCTTCTAAGTGGTTTACTTTGAAATGCCATTTTCATGATTCTAGTTTGACTAAAGTTGAACATTAGCTTAGAGTGTTTGCATGACTATGTGAACTAAAGAAAAGTTGTAGTTCACATCATGGGTAACAAACTCTATTTAAGGGTCATGAGCTAATTCAGTGTCTAACATGGTCAAATAGAGCTCATAAGTATCAAAAAATGATGTTTGGTGACAAAAATTTATGCGTTGAAGCTGTTTTCAGTTTCAAAGTACCTCACTTTAGAGCTCTATAGTTTGAAAACCGTTGGGAATTAGGCCAAACTCCTTGAAGTATTTTTGTAGTACTCACATAGATCTACAATTTTTATTAACAAAGTTTTTGCTAAATCACCACGGATTAGGAGATTTAGGAGCTCAAAGTAGCACTATCAGATGGACTAAATCAGCCAGCGTCGTGGCCGACCAGCCCCAGGCCGTGGCCATAGCATGCGTGCACACGCTAGGGCTGGGCAGCATTGCAATCGGGCTCACACTGAAGAGGTCGCCACACATCCCTACCCTCACTCGCTTCCATCACTCACTCTTGCTTTGTCTCCCTCACTCTCGCACCCACAGCAGCAAAGCCGAGCACCGTCGTCGCCATTGCCGAGCTCCGCCGCACTCGCACGCCAACCACACCGCACCACCATCCAAGCCATCTTGCTCATAGCTCTGCCATCATCACCTCTAGCTCCTAGAGCTACCAATGCCACCGTTAGAGCCCAGGTAATGTGACTTTTATGTTGTCATCACCACCATGGTCACGGAGTGCCACCGAGCTCTGAGCTCACCGTGGCCAGCCCTATCCACCATTTCTCCAATCTCTCTCTCTTGATTCATCTTCATCATAGGTCGAAGAAGCTATAGCCATAGCTCATTGAGCTGCTACCGCGTCACCGGTGCCAGAACGCGAGCTGCACCACCGTGAGTCAAGAGCATCGCTGCCATGCATGTCACTGTCGTCGCGCCTATTCGGTCACCGTTCTCTCTAGCAGTTAGGTGTTAGGGTTTAGCCTTAGGACGGCGAAGCTCATGGGGAATACGGATGCATGCTTGCATCACCTTTCCCACCAAAACATCAACATGCCACCACCATGCTCACGCTGCTGTGCCGCCATGCATGTGGCCAAGCTTCACCGCCGCCCTAACCTAACCCTAGAGCTCCGCTAGGACCTAGTGATGTTGTAGCCACGCTCGCCTAGACATGCCATCAACGGAGACAACGATTACTCCACCATGCACCACCATCGAGCCACCATGCTCGCCGGTGAGGTCACTCTGGTGATCCTCCGAGCAAACCGAGGGTACTTGTAGGTGTGAAATAGTATGGGGAACACGTTGGTGCCGACCTCGTCGCTGGTGACATCGCTGTCGACGAGCTTTTTGCCGATCAAGCTAGTGCTCTACTCGGTCTCTTTGTCATGTGGGGTTGAGTTGACCATGGGACCCAATCATCAGTTGCAGTAGGGTGTATACACCGGGTGCACCTAGCTATAGCGCCCGATTTGAAATTTGATGTTCTTTATTAATTTTTTCACAGATTTAGTTACAAACTTCAAAATTTTATATCTAGAGCTAAGAGTGTCCAAATGGGGTGAACCAAATTTTGTTGGATTATTCATGAAGTATAATATTTGTTAAAAATATTAAATATACTATTTAGGGTATTTTTCTAGGAGAATTAAATTGAGCAAGATAAGTGCTTTTAAAATAGTTTCTAGCTTCTAAATTGCATAACTTGAGCTATGAAGGTGATAAAATTGTGATTCCAATTTTTCTGGTCTTGTGTTGACATGATCTAGCTAGGAAAAATATTAAACCTATAGTAAACATAATTATAATGTGGTCTTCATATTTAATCCTAATTAATTGCTAGTTTTTAGTCAAATTAAATGGGGTAAAAATAAATAACATATGATCATACAAATTTTTACATAGTATTATCATGATGGTAGAAAAGTAAGAAAAATATTAAATCTGCTGCTTGACACTTTTCACTATGCTGAACTACTTTTACTAAAATAAGCATATGCAACTTGTCATTTTTGTAGAGAAGGCTATGCTTATCTAAATGGCATGAAATTAAAAGAGTAGACTATTAGGGTCATATGTAGGCTACTGCAATTTTCTCAAAATTTATTGAGTAATGAAAATATTTATGCTTTAAGTCACCTCATTATCTAAGGAAATTAATAAATGAATATAAATAAATTAGTTGGGCTTAACCATGATGTTTTCTGTGGTGTGTGTGATGCATATAATCTATTGATACTGTTAGTGAGGCTTAGAAGTATTTTTTATAAGCAACTAGTTAATTATTGCTTTATAATTCAACTAGATGACTACATGTGTAGTTTTTTGTTGTGGTGATGATTCCATGATGATAATGATCATTTCTATAAAACTTATTAATAACAAAGTTGTAGATAACTTACTTATATAACTTGTTTTAAATTTTCATAGTCATAGGCCTTATGGTTTAAGAATTATAGATGTTAGAATTATGCTGCCACAAATGCTTGCTCTCTGGGTAGATCGGAAAGATTGAACTATTTGACTTAGATAACTACTGAATCACATTAAGATGATTAAAAGAAAGTTGTAGGAAATTTCATAAAATTTCCATAAAGTCTACAACAATATTATTTTGATGTGTATAACTCTAGTTATGATCAAAACAAGTGGCTGTTGTCTTGGAGTCTAGAAAACTTGCTTAGATGAGAATTTGTTTAGTTACTAGAGAAGAGATATACACCTACTCAGTAAAATAAGATATAACTTGTTATCACCTTAATACAATGCTATTGAAAAAACCTATGAGAATGCATTTCGGCATACCCCACCATATCATACATGTTGTTATATATGCATCCACGATATCTTATTCCATGATCATGCATATAGGATCATCCAGAGGGATAACTCTTTTAGAGTTCAACAAAGAAGAAGAGTGAAAGGTCCTAATGTCTAGAGGGGGTGAATAGCCTATTAGAAAAATCTACAACAACACTTAACAAACCGGTTAGACAATTATGAGGCGAAGCAAGTGTTGCGCTAGCCTACTAAAATAGCAAGCCACCTACCAAAATTCTAGTTTATATAGTTTCTATCCACACAATAGCTATGACACTACACTAAGTTAGTGTGCTCTCAATAGCTAACTAAAGAGCAACACTAACCAAACTAACAAGCTCTCACAACTAGCTACACTAAAGACCTTGACAACTAGTTTGCGGTAATGTAAAGAGAGTGAGCAATATGTTTATACTGTCGTGTCGAGGAAGGAGCCAAACAATCACAAGAATGAAAACCAATGAAGACCAATCACCTCAGAATCAAATGATGAACATAATAATTTTTTATCAAGGTTCACTTGCTTGCTGACAAGCAACTCCTCATTGTGGCGATTCACTCACTTGGAGGTTCATGTGCTAATTGGCATCACACGCCAAATCCTGAATAGGGTGCCGCACAACTAATACAAGATAAGGATCACACAAGCCATGAGCAATTCATTAGAGTACCTTTTGGCTCTCCACCGGAGAGGTCAAGAACCCCTCACAATCACCACGATCGGAGCCATTGTACCCCTTCACTAGGCATAACACGGGGTGACTAGATGCTCCAGTCATATCGACCGGACACTGGACCTCAACGTCCGGTCACACGATGCATGCCACGTGTCCCCTCTCTTCAAATGTTGATCACCCAATCTCAACGGTCAAGTGATGACAGGATGCAGCAGCTCAAAGTGACTGGACGCTGAACCCCAGCTTCCGGTCGTTTCCAGTAAGCATCCAGAGATGACTTTTCATGACCGAACGCGTCCGATCATGCTCGACCGTACAGACCCAGCGTCCGGTCACACGACGACTCTCCTGTGTGCTGCCACGTCAGCTAGACCAGATGCAGCCTGTCAACGTCTAGTCACTAAATGACCCAGCGTCCGGTCAGAGACCGACGCTGCGTGCCCTCTGCTGCCACTAACCGAACGTGCTGGTCCAACCAAGACCAGCGTATGGTCACTTACAGTGACCTCTATCTTTTCTATCTAGGGCGCCGGTGAAGTTCCTAACCCTTGCTCAGATGTGCCAACCACCAAGTGTATCACCTTGTGCACATATGTTAGCATATTTTTGCAAACATTTTCAAGGGTGTTAGCACTCCACTAGATCCTAAATGCATATGCAATGAGTTAGAGCATCTAGTGGCACTTTGATAACTGCATTTTGATATGAGTTTCACCCCTCTTAATAGTATGACTATCAAACCTAAATGTGATCACACTCTCTAAGTGTCTTGATCACCAAAACAAAATAGCTCCTACTAATTATACTTTTGCCTTGAGCCTTTTGTTTTTCTCTTTCTTCTTTTCAAGTCTAGGCACTTGATCATCACCATGGCATCACAATCATCATGTCATGATCTTCAATTGCTTCACCACTTGGAATGTGCTACATATCTCATGATCACTTGATAAACTAGGTTAGCACTTTAGGGTTTCATCAATTCACCAAAACCAAACTAGAGCTTTCAATCTCTCCCTTTTTGGTAATTGATGACAACCCTTTCACAAAGATTTGAATTGAAATTCAATTGAATCCATGTTGCTTTTCCAAGCATATTTACTATGTGTAAAAGGATATGGACAAGTTTCATGAACTCTATATGGTAGCAATTGCTCCCTGTACATATGTGCTAAGAGTTTGGATTGTAGCTTGCACATATGCTTAGATAGGAAATATAGAAGACAATGTCTACCAAATGATGCTAAGGTGTAAAAGATAGACCTTTGAAGCGTGATACCAATCGGAGTGCACCATTATACCATCCTTAGCACCATGGTTAGCTTGATACCACTTGGAAACACTCAGAAATGAAATCACTAGATAACCTATGCATGCTAGATTTTCATTTCATCATTCAAACCTATAACTAGCATACACCAAACAAGCATGAATATTGAAATTTAAAACTTGTGCCATGCAAGCAAACATATGAAATGCACATTCAAATGCATCATACAAGTTCATGAGCTTGCTCCCCCTACTTGTGTGCTCAAAATTTTAATTGATCCCTTTCCTTTGTCATATCTCTCCACCTATGTCAAGTTTTCCCCCTTTGTTGGCTTTCATTTTATTAGTACACTAATATCTTTGTTTTTCTCCCACTAATATCTTTGTTTTTCTCCCCATGTACTAATATCACTAATATCTTTGTTTTTCTCCACCTTTGTCATCAATGACCACAAAAGTTCAAAATATAGATAGGTTGGGATTATCAATGTCAATCAATGAGGTCAGGATCATTTTCCCAAATTTGGTCCAATCTAGATCATTTACCAAAGATATTTAACTCGGTTTGATCCAAGGACAAGCTTCTTCACACCTCCAAATAAGGGTTATCTTGTACCATGTTGAGTTAAACACTTAGAGCCCATTTTCTAGATCAAACACTAGGTTTACAAGCCCACAAACATGTCATATGCTACCACTAGATCAAAATAAGCATAGAAGTAATAGTGGTACCATATAATCATCAAATTCATTTGATTTTCATGAATGAGCCTATTAAATGTGAAAGATGTCTAGATGCACTAAACATGTCCTTAGTAAGGATGTATGCCATGCCAATCAACTTTTACCTTGGATTGCTTGAAGGAGAGGCATGTCATATAAGTGGGGGTGCATCAACACATATTTGAGAAATCCAATATGTTCAACTCATTCCTTAGCTTGCAAAACCTTTTCTCATCCAATGGCTTGGTGAATATATTGGCAAGTTGATCTTCAGTTCCTACACTCTCAATGCAAATGTCCCCTTTTTGTTGGTGATCACTTACGAAATGGTGGTGGACATCAATGTGCTTTGTTCTTGCATGTTGAACCAGATTGTTGGTCAATTTGATTGCACTCTCATTGTCACATAGCAATGGCACTTTCTTGAACTTGATTCCAAAATCACTCAAAGTAGCCTTCATCCAAAATACTTGTGCACAACAACTACCGGCGGATATGTATTCGGTTTTGGCGGTTGATAATGCAACACTATTTTGCTTCTTTGATGACCATGAAACAAGTGATCTTCCTAACAATTGACATGTGCCCGAGGTGCTCTTTCTTTCAACCTTGCATCCCACCTAATACGAGTCAGAGTAACCAACTAGCTCAAACTTTGCTCCTTTGGGATACCACAAACAACCATTTGGTGTATGCTTCAAGTACCTCAATATTCTCTTTGTAGCCTTCAAATGACTTTCTCTTAGTGGGGCTTGAAATCTTGCACACATGCATACACTAAACATGACATCTAGCCTTGATGTGGTCACATAGAGTAGGCTTCCAATCAAAGACCGATACAATTTTTGATCCACCATATTTCCACGTGCATCACTATCCAAGTTGCCATTTGTTCCCAATGGTGTGCTAATGGCTTTACTATCACTCATGCCAAACTTCTTGATCATGTCCTTAGTATACTTGCCTTGACTCACAAATGTACCATTCTTCAATTGCTTGATTTGAAGACCAAGGAAGTAACTCAACTCTCCAATCATGGACATTTCAAACTCATTAGCCATCATCTTTCCAAACTCATCACAAAAATCTTGATTGGTTGATCCAAATATGATGTCAACAACATAGATTTGCAACACAAACAAGTCTTTTCCAATCTTCTTGACAAAAAGAGTGGTGTCAACCTTGCCCATTATGAACCCTTTAGAGAGTAAGAAGTCCCTCAATCTCTTATACCATGCTCTAGGTGCTTGCTTCAAGCCATACAATGCCTTCTTCAACTTGTACACATGGTCGGCTTCTTATCATCTTCAAAACTAGGAGGTTGCTCAATATATACTTCTTCATTGATGTAACCATTGAGAAAGGCACTCTTGACATCCATTTGATAGAGCTTGATGTTGTGGGCACAAGCATAGGCTAGCAAGATTCTAATAGCTTCCAATCTAGCAACCGGGGCATATGTTTCTCCTAAGTCAAGACCTTCAACTTGTGTATAGCCTTGTGCTACCAATCTTGCTTTGTTCCTTACTACTATCCCATCTTGATCTTGCTTGTTTCTAAAGACCCATTTGGTTCCAATCACATTGTGTCCCTTTGGTCTTTCTACTAATTCCCATACTTGATTTCTTGTGAAATTATTCAGTTCTTCAGGCATAGTATTCACCCAATCAACATCCTTCAATTCTTCATCTATCTTCTTCGGTTCAATGGATGACACAAATGAGAAATGCTCACAAAATGAAGCCAACCTTGATCTAGTTTGCACACCTCTAGAAATATCACCAATGATAGTGTCCAATGGATGATCCCTTGCAACATTGGTTGGTTGGAGGATTGGAACTTGATTGCTTGTACTTGCTTGATCATTGGGTTGAGATGATGTACTAGCCACTTGATCTTGTTCATTATCATGAGAGCCACTTGTGCTAACTTGATTTGTATCATCTTGCACATTTGAGTTAGAGAGCACTTGCACTTGATCATCTTCATCATCATTCATTTGCCTAGGCCTCAATTCACCAATATCCATGTTCTTCATGGCATTTGAAAGTTGAATGCCTCTAACATCTTCCAAGTTCTCATTCTCTTCTTGTGAACCCTTGGTTTCATCAAATTCAACATCATGAACTTCCTCAAAAGTACCACTATCCAAATTCCAAACTCTATATGCTTTGCTTGTAGTGGACTAACCAAGTAGGAATCCTTCATCACATTTCTTGTCAAACTTGCCCAATCTAGTGCCTTTCTTCAAGATATAACATTTGCAACCAAAGACCTGAAAATATGCAATGTTGGGCTTTCTACTATTCAAGAGCTCATATGGTGTCTTCTCTTTCAATGGGGGACAATAGAGGCGGTTGCTACAATAGCAAGCCATGTTGATAGCTTCGTCCCAAAAAGATTGACTCACATTGTACTCACTAAGCATAGACCTTGCCATATCAATGAGTGTTCTATTCTTCCTCTCAACAAGGCCATTTGATTGTGGGGTGCACTTGGCCAAGAATTGTTGTCTAATTCCGAATTCATCACACAACTCATCAATTTTAGTGTTCTTGAACTCACTACCATTATCACTTCTAACTCTCTTAATGGTTGTTTCAAACTCATTGTGAATACCCTAGACAAATGATTTGAATGTTGCAAACACATCACTTTTGTCCACAAGAAAGAATACCCATGTGTACCTAGTGTAATCATCCACTATCAAAAAGCCATATTTGTTACCACCAATGCTAGTGTATTGAGTTGGCCCAAACAAATCCATGTGCAATAACTCAAATGATTTACTAGTGCTCATCATGCTTTTCTTGGGATGGGTGTTTCCAACTTGTTTGCTAGCTTGACAAGAGCAACAAAGCTTATCCTTCTCAAATACAACATCTTTCAAGCCTCTAACCAAGTCATGCTTAACCAATCTATTCAATTGTTTCATTCCAACATGACCGAGTCTTCTATGCCATAACCAACCCATGCTAGACTTAGTGAACAAGCATGTAGATAATTTAGCTTCACTAGCATTGAAATCAACCAAGTATAGATTCTCATATCTAAAGCCTTTGAAGATCAAGTTAGAGCCATCTACACGTATGATCTCTACATCATCTACCCCAAATATGCATTTGAATCCAAGATCACACAATTGAGCCACGGATAGCAAATTGAAGTTCAAGCTCTCTACTAGCAACACATTAGAAATGCTCATGTCATTGGATATTGCAATCTTACCAAGCCCTTTGGCCTTGCCTTTACCATTATCACCAAATGTGATACTATCATAACCACCATTGCCATTGGTGTTGATTGAGTTGAACATTCTTGCATCACCAGTCATGTGTTGAGTGCACCCACTATCAAGAACCCAATGCCTTCCTCCAGCTTTGTAATTGACCTACAAAAGAAGATTAATTTTTTTAGGTACCCAAACTTGCTTGGGTCCTTGAAGGTTAGTTACTAAGTCTTTGGTACCCAAATGGCTTTCTTCTTTGAGCCCATCCATGGTTTACCAACGCACTTAGCCTTCACACCATTTGCACCCTTAGTAAGCACATAGAAAGAATTAATCTTAATTAAGGATACATTAGCATTTCTACTTTTGTTCTTGCATTCATGCTCTACATGACCAACTTGCTTGCAACTAGTGCAAAACCAACCATTGTTCTTCACAAAACTAGTCTTGTGAGGAGCAAAAGTCGCCTTGCCTTTCTTGGGGTATAGCCTAATCCCTCTTTGTAGAGAGAAGCTCTTTGGCTACCCAAGCACATAAGCAAGCGGCCCTCACCACCATAGGCCTTAGCCAAGGTGTGAGTGAGCTCATTGACCTCCTTCTTGAGGTTCTCATTCTCAACCATTAGTGAGGCATCACAAGTGAAATCATCACTACTAGATGAGGTGGAAGTAGAAGTACTACAAGAAGGGTTCATGGGAGCAACAATGATAAGCATAGATAATGATTCATCAATTATATCACAAGTTAAGCCTATATTGCAAGTTTCAACATGCTTCTTTTTATCTTGCTCATTAAGCAAAGAGGAATGAGCCTTTTTGAGCTTTTCGTGAGCCTTGCCAAGCTTCTCATGGGTTTCCTCTAGCCTCTCATGAGTTGCTTTGAGCTCATCAAGGGCTTGCTTAAGGGCTTTAACCTCCTTATTCAAGCTCTTGCATTCCCTTCTCTTAATGTCAAAGTGTTCTTTGGCATCTTCTAGCATATCAAATAATTCATCTTTAGTAGGTTCATCATCATCACTATCATTATCATGTTCATCATCACTTCCATCATGACAAGTTTGTACCTTAGTGGCCTTAGCCATGAAGCATGATGGAGTGTCAAAGAGAGAAGGCTTCTCATTGATAGCAATGCTTGTAAGTGCCTTCTTCTTGGTGATCTTGTCATCATCACTTGAGGAAGCATCACTATCCCAAGTGACCACATATGAACCACTCTTCTTCTTCTTGAAGGTCATCTTGTCCTTCTTCTCTTTCGTTTCCTTCTTGTCCTTCTTCTTGTTCTTCTTGTTGTCATCATAATTGTCGCTATTGTATGGACATTGAGCAACAAGATGATCTTTGCTTCCACATTTGAAGCACCTTCTTGACTCTTCCTTGTTCTTGGATGAAGATTTCTTTCTTCTAGCATGGTACCCTTTCTTCATCATGAACTTGCTAAATTTCTTGACAAAGAGAGCCATCTTCTCATCATCATCATCATCCCACGAACCATCATCTTCACTTGATGTATCTTGCTTTGCCTTGCCCTTGGATGATGTGGCCTTGAATGCCACACTCTTCTTCTTCTCATCCTTCTTCTCCTTCTTTTCTTCCTTCTCATCATCATCTCTTTATGTATCATCGGTCATTATATCTCCCAACACTTGGTTTGGTGTCATGGTGTCCAAACCACTCCTCACTAGAATAGTGACCAATGTGCCAAATCTTGAAGGCAAGCATCTCAAGAACTTATGGGAGAAGTCCTTGTCCTTCACCTCTTCTCCAAGTGCTTTGAGATCATTGACAAGCACTTGAAGCTAGTGGAACATCTTCGGCACACTCTCATCCTCCTTCATCTTGAAGCTTGCAAACTTCTCTTTGAAAATGTATGCCTTTGCAACCTTCATGGCTTGAGTGCCCTCAAATGAGTCTTCCAACTTCTTCCAAGCCTCATGAGCCATCTCAATATTCTTGATTTGCTCAAATGTTCTCTCATCAATTACATCATGAATGGCACTTAGAGCAATGTCATTGTTTTGGAGAAGCACTTCTTCGGCCACGGTGGGATTCTCTGGATCACCAATCTCAATTTTGATTTCTACCACCTTCCACACTTTTCTATTGATTGACTTGATATATGTGGTCATCTTTGATTTCCAATACGGATAATTTGTGCCATCAAATTGAGGTGGCTTCTTGGTGTTGTTGATTTGAGCCATTTTTACACCAAAGGTTGTTAAGCCTCAAATCATGGTGACCTCAGCTCTGATACCACTTGAAAGGTCCTAATGGCTAGATGGGGGTGAATAGCCTATTAGAAAAATCTGCAACAACACTTAACAAACTAGTTAGACAATTATGAGGCAAAGCAAGTGTTGCGTTAGCCTACTAAAATAGCAAGCCACCTACCACAATTCTAGTTTAATGTCAGCATCGATAGCCCTCTATGGGATGGAGAAACCAATGTGGACCATGCAGCTCACATCAATAGAAATGCCAACCATGCACAGCATCGAGTGAATGAGGCCGCCATTGTGCTAGCCGAGGTTGCTCGCAATGAAGAACAACTCGACTCACAAGGGAGACCACACCCACTCCACCACAACCTCGATGACAAATTTGTCCATGTTGATGGCCATAATGTCTACAAGACCCCAAGCGCCAACTTAGCCATGGCTTCTAACATGCTCGCTCAGCTCAAACAAATGCCAGAGGTCGCCTAGGTTGTCGTAATGCTTAAAGCTGTGCACTACCAGGTCAATGAGATCTGCTAGGATCAAGGACCTTCCTACTCGACAAGCTCAAATCTTCAATCTGCCATGCCAAGATCCAATTGCCGCCCTAGCAGAAGCCATTTTGCCAACCAACATCATGATGATAGACAACCCCTCAAGGGGGGAGCTAGGGGGGACCATATCAACAACCCTCGCCAACATGACCAAGAAGTCGATCAAGATGTCCGAGCACACATCAACAACCTCCAAGATGCATGATGTCATATCGATGGGTGTCGTTTCTCTTGGCATGAGGAGGAAGTACACTGGCGTTAAGAATACGGGCAAGAATTTGGTAATCTGGATGCAGCCCTATAGCCACTTAACATTGGCAATGCTGCCGATCCTGACGGTGATGATCCTGAAGGGCCCCAAGCATTCATGAGAGCACTCTAAACACTCAAGTGGCCCCATGGTTTCAAAATCACTAGGGTCAAGCCCTACAAGGGGCGGATGAACCCCACACAATGGCTACAAGCTTATGCCACCACTATGCGAGCAACTGGGGGAGATACCAGTGTCATGGTGAACTATCTTCCCATCATGCTCACGCTAACCGCAATGAACTGGCTCATGAGCCTCGCCCTAGATTCCATAGAATCTTGGGAATGGTTGAAGAACGTCTTCACCGACAATTACATGGCTACTTGTACTCGGCCGGACACCAAGCACGATCTGAATCACATTTATCAGAAACCATCTGAGCTCCTTCGTAATTACATTAGATGATTTTATGAGGTGAGGAATTCTATTCCCAACATCATGGAAGTAGAAGTCATCACTGCCTTCATCAGCGGACTCCATCATCGTGACCTCCGCTCCAAATTTAATCGTAAGCCACCAAAGGGGATTGGCGAGATGATCATGACCACCAATCAATATGCCAATGCTAAAGAGGCTGAAGTTTGCTTCAATGAGGATGCGGGCACTCACTGCCCAACTCACCACAGCGATGATCGCCCTAACAAACAATGCCACAGTGACCACCACTATGATGAATGCAGTTGCCATTAGGACAGTGGCTGCGATCTACCAGAATAGTCTAAAGCTAGTCAGTATCACCATCGCTGACCAGAGAACATCATCACCACCATTGACGAACCTTGCACCAAATGTAACTATGACAAGCAGTACTAGAAAATCCTCAAAGGCCCTTGCCCCCTCCACAAGAATAGCAAGCACAAGATGAAGGACTGCCTTGGCTTGGCTAAGGAGTTCTAGGCTAAAAAGAAGGACGATGACAACAACGATGGAGCCAGAGGTCACCAACAACCCAGGGACAACAATAACACCTTCCAGGATCATGACAAAGTGGTCGACACTATCTTCGGGGGCCTCGCCGCCATTGAGAATAGAAGAGATAAAAAAACTCACCACCCGCCAGGTGCTCGCCATCAACACAGAAGATGCTATCGCTGACCCTAGCTATCGCCCTTGGTCTGAGATCCCATCACCTTTAGCGGGGCTAACCAGTGGGCGAACATCCCTTACATAGGGCGTTTCCCCCTCATTCTTGATAGAATCATCAATAAAGTACTCTTTAGGAAAGTACTCATCAATGGTGGAAGCGCTCTAAACCTCCTCATCACCGAAGCCCTAAAGGAGTTGGGCCTTGGAGTAGGCACTTCCTCTGACTCCTCCTTCTGGGGGTGGTACCTGGCAGGGCATCCCGACCGCTTGGAGAGATCACCCTCCCGGTACAATTCAGCATGGCTAGCAACTTCCCTATCGAGCACATCAACTTCTACATCATTAACTTCAACACCGCCTACCATGACATACTTGGTTGGCTAGCTCTAGCCAAGTTCATGGCCATACCACACTATGCCTATGTGGTATTGAAGATGCCTTCGCCTATAGGATTTCTGGCCCTATGAGCCAACCTCTCCATCGCCTACGCCTATGAAACAAAGAGTCTCTCCCTTGCCAAAGCCACCGACCTCTCCATCTTGATGGCCAGTATGGTCAATGACACCAAGATGGTGCCTACCGATGACCTAGAGATCCCAGTGCTGGAGCCTCCACGTGCCTCCGCCAAGTGTAAGGAAACGAAGGAGGTTCACCTCGACCTTGATGACCCCACAAAGATCACCAAGATTGGGGCTCATCTCAACCCTAAATAGGAAAGCGCGCTCATCTCCTTCCTATGTGCCAATGCCAACATGTTTGCTTGGAAACCTGTAGACATGCCGAGGGTACCATGGGAGAACATCGAGCACTCCTTGAATGTCTCGCCTACCACCAAGCCAATCAAGTAGAAGCTCTAATGATTCGTGTCAGACAAGAAGGAGGCTATTAGGGTTCAAATATAATGGCTCCTAGCAGCTAGATTTATTATAGAAGTGTATCATCCTAAGTGGTTGGCAAACCCAATTCTTGTTGAAAAAAAGAATAAAGAATCAAGAATGTCCGTTGATTACACTGATCTCAACAAACACTACCCTAAAGACCCCTTTGGTCTGCCATGGATAGATAAGGTTGTAGACTCCACTACCGGCTATGAGGTCCTCTCCTTCCTCGACTGTTACTCCAGCTATCACCAAATATCCCTCAAAGAGGATGACCAGATCAAAACATCATTCATCACGCCTTTCGGTGCGTATTGCTATACCACCATGTCTTTCAGACACAAAAACATCAGGGTGACCTACCAAAGGGCCATCTAGATGTGCCTTGACCAACAGATAGGTTGCAATGTCCAAGCTTACATCGATTATGTGGTCATCAAATCCAAAACCACCGACAGTCTCATCGCTGACCTCAAAGAAATGTTCACCAACCTAAAAAGATACCAATGGAAGTTCAACCCTTCAAAGTGCATCTTTGGAGTTCCATCCGACATAGTCCGAGGCTACATCATCAGCACCCACGGCATCAAACTCAACCCTGACAAGGTTTCCACCATTACCAATATGAAATGGCCAACCTGCGTAAAGGATATACAGAAGCTCACAGGGTGCATGACTGCTCTCAGCCGCTTTATATCATGCCTCGGCAAAAAGGGACTATCGTTCTTCAAACTACTCAAGGCCTCCGAGCGCTTCTCCTGGTCGGAGGAGGCTGATACGGCCTTTGAGCAACTCAAGTTGTTTTTAACAAAGCCCCCGATCATGATGGTGCCTCAACCAGACGAAACCCTATTGATCTACATTGCCGCTACCTCTCATGTCATTTGCATAGCTACGGTCATCAAGCGTGAGGAGTTTGGACACGCCTATAAAGTGCAATGTCCGGTCTATTTCATCAGTGAGGTTCTTAATGAGTCCAAAACTCATTACCCTTAGGTTTAGAAGCTGTTATACGCCATTCTGGTCACGTCATGCAAGCTCCACCATTACTTTGAGTACTACAAGATTTCCATGGTCACCGAGTTCCCTCTAGGGGACATCCTCCATAACAAAGAGGCCAATGGCCACATCATCAATTGGGCAGTCGAGCTCAGCACTTATTCCATATAATTTAGAAGCAGGCCAACCATTAAGTCGCAGGCGCTGGCTGACTTTGTCACTGATTGGACCGAGATCCAAGAGTCCATCCCCATTGCTTGCCCTGAGCACTGGATAATGTATTTTGATGGCACCCTCAACATCAATGGTGTAGGCACCGGCATTTTATTTATTACTCAGACTAAGGACAAGCTCTGATATGTCCTCTGAATTCATTTTCTAGCTTCCAACAACGTTGTGGAATATGAAGCATGTCTCCACAGACTTCATATAGCCATCGAGCTTGGCATCAAATGTCTCATGGTATACGAAGACTCCACACTGGTCATCAACCAAGTCAACAAAGATTGGTCCTATTCTAGTGAGAAGATGGACGCATACTGCACCCAGATTAGGAAACTCAAAGGAAAGTTTTATGGTATCGAGTACCACCTCATGGTACAAGACCAAAATCAGCTCATCGACCACCTATCTAAGATAGGCTCTTCTCACACCACAATTCCATTAGGGGTCTTCATTCAAGGCATCTTTATGCCATCTATTAAGGAAGAGAAGGAAGTTCAAGAAATTCTCCCTGCCAAGTAGCTGGTACTTGTAGTACCTTCGTTGGCCATAGATTGGAGGGAACACTTCATTCAGTACCTAACCTGCACTAATGTACCCATCAACAAGACCGAAACATAATGTCTCATCCATCACAACAAGCATTACGTGTTGGTAGATGGGAAGTTGATGAGGAAAAGCGCAAAGGAAGGCATACTGCTGAAATGCATCACCCAAGAAGAGGGAGGGAAATTGCTTCTTGAAATTCAGTCTAGCTCCTATGGCAATCACATGGTCTCTAGAAACCTGGTCAGCAAAGCTTTCTAAGCTAGTTTTTACTGGCCCATGGCCATCTCCGATGTAGAAGACCTCATCCGACATTGTGAAGGATGTTAGGTTTTTGCCAAGCAAATACATGTCCCGACATAGGAATTGCAGACCATCCTAGCTTCTTAGCCTTTTGCATGCTGGGGACTCAACATGATTGGACCTTTCAAGCCTGTGCTAGGCAGTTTTTGATATGTATATGTCACCATTGACAAGTTCTCCAAGTGGATCGAATACAAGCCGCTTGTTTCGGCTACTGCAAAGAAGGCAGTCGAGCTCTTCGAAAATATTATCCATAGATTTGGTCTTCCGAACAACATTATCATTGACCTCGGAACTAATTTCACTGGTCACCATTTTTGGGACTTCTGTGAAGACTGATGCATCTCCATCAAATACATTTTTGTTGACCATCCTAGAGCCAATGGCTAGGTCGAATAGGTGAATGGCATGTCCTCGATGCCCTCAAAAAGAGACTATACCAGAAAGAGGAAAAGCATCCGGGTAGATGGCTCAAAGAGCTCCTAGTTGTGGTCTAGGGACTACGCACTCAAGCTAGTCGCAACACTAGTGTATCTCCATATTTTTTTTGGTCTACAGCTCAGAGGTCATACTTCCTATGGACATTGCCTTCCGAGCACCTAGGGTAGAGCATTATAATGAAGAGCAAGCCACAATTGTTCAGACAGAGGACATCGACAGAGCTGAAGAAGAATGCCTGATCACTTGCATCCTCACAGCCAAATACCTAGAAGGCCTATGAAGATAATACAATCGCAATATCAAAGGTCGTTCATTTGTAGTCAGCGACATCGTTCTCCATAGAAAGCAGAAAACCAAAGGGATGCACAAGCTCTCCTCCCCCTAGGAAGGACCTTACATGGTCAAAGAGGTTACCTAACCAGGGTTTTATCGACTATGTGATATGGAGGGAATCAATATCCCCAATTAATGGCGCATTGAGCACCTTATATGTTTCTATCCTTGAAACGCTCTAGATATGTACTCTTCACTCCATAATGAATAAAGTTTTTATCACCATAAATTGTCTCCATTATTTCTCCACTCTAGTTTTATCTTTGTTTATGATCACCAGCTCCAAGATACACCTAAATAAACTTCGACAATTATATGTGATCTCCATAAATGCTCTGCCCCGTTTCTCTATACTAAAATATCTTTAAGATATTTGGCCAACCATCGAGCAACAAATGTTCCACTCTGTGTTCCTTGGAGAAAACCTTGTCTCCAATCTCTCCCTACACTGCTACGGGCTCTAGCGCTCTACGTTATGGGTGTTCGATAGTTGTTCCTTAGTCACGTCTGTCTCTCCTACACATGCACGGGCTCTAGCGCTTGACATTATGGAATACGGGCTAGCCAAGGCCAAGAGCCCAGTAAATGCATTAGGGTTAACAACACGTCTCTTTTTCATTGCAAGCACTAGCAAGCCACCTGAACATGCATATGTCATATACTTACAACATTTATACAAATATACAAATGTTTGCTTATGCCCTCGTGCATCTAACTCCCCTTTCTAGTTGTTCCATATAGGTTCCTCCCCACGTAGGCTATTGAGCTTGGCCATCACCATCTACCTTGCCGAACAGATCGACATCGTCGGCTAGCTTCTTCACCGCGTCATCCACCTCATTTTTTAGCTGCTCCTCCTTTGTTGCACTCATCCCTCTAGCAAATCTAGCCCCTATTGCTCAAAGATTTATTGCAAGGTAGTGAGATCGGACCACCGCCAGGGCATGCGTCACAATGGAGACAGTGATGTCTCAGTTAAAGCCTTTGAAGTTCTCCCACATCGCCTTGCACCTGTCAATGATGGCATCCAAACAGGGCAGCCTATCGTCGGGCTAAGGAGCTACCACCATATCGATACAGTCGAGTACTGGCCTGACTTCTACCACCACGGCGTCAAATTTTCCCCTCTAGGTTTTTGCCTCTAGCTCCAGCACGTCGAACTGTGCCTTGGTTTTTTGATGGTATTCTGTAGACACCAAAAGGATTTGTTAGACAAAGAAATCATATCAGCAACACCCCCAACCATGAATGACTCACCTTCTAGATCCTCAGCTAGTTTCTCTGCTCACCCAGATGCTTTTTCCTTCTCCTCTTAGAGTTGATCGATGACTTGATGTAGCCGGCCAAGCTCCACATCTTGCTCTGCAAACACAGTGAACAATGGCTACATTATGGTCGGTCAACAATGCAGAAAAAGCTCACCGATTGGGGATACCCTTTTTTTGCTTGGAGATGCCGTTTAGCTGCTTGGACGTGTTCCTCAGCTGCACGGAGATAGTTCTCAACTAATCGGATAGGGTCCCTTTTTGGTACTCTAGGTCCTTGGTGTTTGATTCAACAAGATCCCTTTCGCACTAGGCCCTCAGGACGTTCTTCTCCATCAGTTTCATTGCCTCCCTCAGTTTCTCATTCTCCTCAGCGAGGGGCTCCATCCTTTTGATCAACTGCTATCGTTGTATGGTAGTCTATGCTATGCCCTGCAAAGCACCAAGATTATAAAAAAGACCATAGGCTCCAACACCAAAGACGGACACCACTAATGCAACACTAACCTCAATTTGCCTCATAGTTGTGCAAAGGGTGGACCATAGCCTCTTCACCTCCCTGGTGGTGTCCTCCTCTTCTATGACCACAATTTCCTCCCCTCACTTGTGGAAGATGCGGACGGTCTGAGGTCATGATCCTCCACGCTCGATGTCCTCAACCCTGTCCTCTTCCTCCATAGCCGGTGGCATTCCCTAGGGGCTCGGTGGTCGCACAAAGCAACTGACGACGCCCTACGGTATCTCAAGGTGCACCGCTTGCTCCTCCAACACTACTAGCCCCTGTGCCCCTGATTCCAGTGTAGCTCCAGTAGCTCCCGCTTCCACCTTCAAAGGCTCTCACTGTTGCTCCTAGTGTCTCCATCGAATCACCTATCGTTGTCATCGACCGCTCTCCACCTCCAACTCCATCAGCAGTGGTGGTTGAATCCTCCGTAAACCAATGAGCTCTCGAGGACCCTAGGACAGAGTCTACCCATAATGTCTCCATGCTGGGACTAGCCCTTGGCCGCTCGCTAGTTTGGCCTAAAGGATTCAGATCCTCCACGTGCCCTATTCTGCATCAGATTATCCCATCGATCACCGCCACTATAAAGATCGGACAGCAACCGATCTCAAAGCAAAGATACTTACATGTCAGCTTCTCGATGAATGGTTCTGAATCAACATTGCCTCCTTAAGTTCCTAGGCCCTGCTCTAGGGTTGACCTATGCATCCTAGGCTAGTGGTCTTGTGGCCCCTGTTGTTGGTGTCTTCTCCACTGGCTCCTTCTCAGGGACTCGATGCTGGACGTCTGCTCCTCCCTTTGATCGTACCTCCATGTGCATTCCACATGACGACATTTTGGTGCTTAGAGGGGGAGCTACTGGCACCACGTCATCATCCAACCACTTGGATATCGTATCACTCTATGTCTGAGCTATCCGACTGCCACCAAATGAGATGCTGACCGGCTTGCGGGGAGCTACATCTGTCGTTCTTATTTTCTTTCAAGCCGGCTCATCTTTCACCGCCCTTTCTAGTGAACTTTCTCTGATACCGGGGGGGACTCTCCTTTTCACCAGCACCTTCGCCTCGGGATTTGAACAAGGTGCTGATGGCACCTTCCTTCGGTTGAGTGGTCAGCCTGGCATTCATTACCTCTGGCCATTTGCTCCTCGACATGCCTGAGAAGTATGCCACCCGTTCTTGCCAATTGATTTTTCCACAAGCGAATTATTCCACCGCTCAGCATCGGCATAGGATAAAAAGCATGAGGAACAATAGTTGAGATTTTTACCTGAGGAGGTGAGTTCATGCAGTTGAAGGGTTTTGGATACCTCGGCATGGTGTATGACATGTTTGGAATGAATAGTTTAGAAGCCCGATGTAGCACAGCCTCCTTCATTAGGTTCTTCGTCCTCTCCTAGGTGCCATTAGTATCTCCTTTGAAGTCAAAGCCCGCATGAGCCCTCTCCTTGCAGGGCTAGATGCGGCGTAGTATGAAGTTCATTGCCACCACCACTCCACTCATCTTTATGCCTCTCATTAGCTTGAGGAGCTCCTTCACCTGTTCCATATTGGCACTGGTCGGTTTCTCTGACCAGCTCCTTTGATTCTTTGGAATCTAGTCGATATCACATCGGATGGTAGAATCAATTTGCTTCATATAGAACCACATGGCATTCCACCCCCTCAGGGAGGTATTCAGCGGCATAGGAATGTATTCACTCACCATCCCATCACAGAGCTATAGATACACACCGCCGACAACTTTGGAACCGCCCCCTCCTTTCTTCTTGAGCTAGAAAAAGTGTCGGAAGAGATTGAAATGGGGAAGAATGCCAAGATAAACCTCGTAGAAGTGGATAAACACATAAATGTGTAAAATAGTGTTTGGATGAAGATTACATAAGCTCACTACCCAATACTCTAACAAATCTCGCAAGAAAGGGTGTACCAGAAGCCCTAATCCACACTAGAAGTAATCTTCTAATACAATGAGTTCGTCGATGTGTGGCATCGGATAGGGCTCACCATCGGCCAGACGCCATCTGGTGGTGACATGATTAGGAAGAACGCCCACCTCCACCATCTCGTTGAGCTCCGTCTCCCCCATTCCTTATCATAGCTCACCCCGGTGGCCGCCTTCTTCATGTTACCACCTCCCCTCTTTAGCGCCATCCCTCAGATCTAGATAGGAATTGGTCCTTTTACGCAAGATTTTTAGCCCTAGCGGTGGAGCGTGTATGAATGTGAATGGATGAGCATGAGAGTGAGGAGGAAGATGAAGTGACAGAGAAGCAAAGGCGAGAGCACAGAGTGTGGCGACATAGTTATAAAGACACCATCCTGACTTTTCGCATTCAAGGGTTTTTGGGAAATCACACCATGCTGATTTGTGCCCTTTCGAATTCCCCAAAGTGATGTGTTGGGCCATTGTCTAGGCTTCTACGCAACTACGGCCCATATCACCAATTTTTCAATGCAACTCGGTACTGCACACCGAATATTTGCCAACCTCTCCATAATACCATCAAGGCTCAGTAATTTCTACTATACAGTCATTACTCTGGTTTTTTCTCCACGATTTGTGTAATCGGCACTTCTTGATTTATCCGAGATTTTCACTTATGGCTCGGGGACTATGTCATCATTATGATTTAGTTTCTCACCATACTGGGGACTTTTTTCTAGTTACTGTTGTTTCTGACCCTGGCACCACGTGACCACATCACCTACTATCAGGCTCAAGGACTAAGTGGGAACACTTCACCTTGCGGTGAATGTGCACTTTTCATTTTAGGGCTCAGCCCGTGGACTGGTTGCCTATTTAGTTGGTCTTCTTTCTTTCTTCTACTTTCTAGACCCTGGCACCATGTGACCACGTCACCTACTGTTAGGCTCGGGGACTAAGTGGGCACACTTCACCTTGTGGTGAGTGTGTTTTCTTTAATCTATTCATTGGAAGACTTCATGCCTCCCGAAGTTGAAGAAGGTTATCTCCCTTTCTTGTGGTCGGACTCTAAGTGGGCACATTTGGTTCACAGCGAGGAAATTTTTTATTTTGAACTTGAGCTCCTTACATCCTTCTAGCAAGCCTTACTTGGGTAAGCCTAGGCTTGGCTGGATAGTTAAGCTAGACGGTTATGGTCCACAAGTGCTCGTGACTCATTAGGGTAGTCAGACTATGAGTCTAACTGCTTGGCTTTGTTTACACCTACTCAGATAAGCTCAAGATGGTGTTGCACAGCGGATACAAGGCGCTCGGGGACTAGCTGTGGGGGGGTATGACCTCGGATACCCATGGCACACTACATGGGTTGCGCTGTCAGGGGCGGTCCAACCCACAAGATGAAGACTTATGGTGCATGGTGCTGCTCAGCGTGTACCGCAAGACATCAAGGGTGATATCCTGAAGATGCTACAAGATCTGTTAGGATATGCTCGATCCCATGATTCCTGTAATATGTTATTACTTATCGGTTATCTCCTAGATCTAACTGACTTGTAACCCTACCCCCCAGCTATATAAGGTGGGTAAGGGACCCCCCTCAAAACACACGCAATATCATACGATAGCCAATACAAACCAACAAACCATAGGAGTAGGATATTACATTGTGCAGATGGCCTAAACCTATCTAACTCTTGTGTCTCTGTTGCCTTCTTGTTCTTGATTACGTGCACCTCTGTTAATCAATCTACCTTCATGGGATACCCCTCGGAGGACTGCCAACGATATTCTATTGATAGTTCCTCAAATGATTCACTTAATCACTCAATGTGTATGGTCCTCACCAAGGCATTTGATTGTTTTGCCTTCTCTTCATCCTATCCCTAAAAGGCTTTGAGTGGAGTTGTAGGTATGTATGAATGAGAGGCATACTTACATCACATATATTGCTAAGTCAAAAATCGGATTCAAGGAGATGTAAGTCATACACTTTGATCAAGATGTGCAAGTGTGTGGAATATTTTCCTATTCCTAATATTTTTGGTACTCCTTTGATCATGATTTTCTCTCTTTTGATTAATTGCCTTGGAAGTATGGGCTATATTTCTCTCTTCTTTTTTTCAATACTTTAGAACCTTCACATGTTTTATTTTTTTTTCTTTTCTTTTGCTATTTTGAGAGCTTCACGTGTCTCCCTTTTTTTAGCATAGCCCCATACTTCTTTTTGGCATATGAAAACTTTGGAGAGAAAGACTCATGACAACGTGTTTTTGCATAACTCTCAGTGTAAGAGTTAGCATTTTTATATGTGGGTGTTCATGAATCTTGATCATGGGTGTAGGACAAGAATCTCTACAAGGGTCACAATAATTTGACAAAACTCAATGTGAATATAAGTAGCATATGACTAAGGTTTGAATTTGAATCATGTCATATGTCCATGGTAGGAATTCATAACCATTGAGGAACTTTTGATTTTAGCATTTTTAAAATGAAAACTCTAGATGTCGAGTTTCTCTTAGAATAAAGTCATAGCATATTCTATTTACCATATCATAACTTGCAAAAACTTAGAAAAGGATCATGCTTTTGCAACCCACAAGTTTCAAGTTTTAGGATGAGACATTTTAGCCAACAAACTTAAATCTTGGGGAATACTAAGTTACAGCCGAGGCACAAATAAATTATAGATAGAGCTACTATTCATCATTTCAACTAAGGAGAAACTAAACATTCTTAAATCATATATGAGAGTGGAATGAATTTTTTGTTGTTTTTATCATATTTAATTTTTGATAGAACCACCAAATTCATACAAGCGCAAGTATGCCTGCCCTCGTTTAACATGTTGACGCACACATACTTTTACTTATATAAACCCGGTAGTCCGCCGAGTGTCACGAAGGACCTCAATAAATCAACATCACAACCAAGATCTCACGGTTAAGCAATTACACATCATATACATGGAGTTGCAGTGGAAATAATGTTTACAATGAGTTCACAAATAATAGTACAAGTTTGGGTTTCAAAACCAATTAGTGAAAACAACATAGCTTTCAAATGATTACAATAATATAAGTTCCAAATACATTGCTAGCATATGTGACATCCTCTGACAAAAACATATAGATAAGATCACTATATAGAGTCGCCAAGCCCACCAACGGTTAGCCACCATCTTTAGTAGGCCGAGAACTTCACCTGCAACATGGTGGGATAAAACATGAGTACTCAAATATACTCAGCTAGACTTACCCATCATAAAAAAAAATAAAGTGACACCAAGGATTATGAAAGGCTTTATAAGTGGAGCTGGCTTGACAATATTTTACAAAAAAAGCCACTAGTTGAGCTATACATTTTATAATTTGATTCCAAGTTAATTGTAGCTATTCTTCTCTAGATTAGCATCTAACCTGTGCCAAACATGTGATGTATGATTATGTAGCATAACAATAATATCCATAGCTGGTATAACATTCCCATGTTCATCATAACCATAATTTTCATAGTTCAATTACTACGATGCTGGAGCTAGTCAAGTTTCTCATTCTAAGAGAGACGGCGATTCAAATCAGTTTCAACCAGCTAGGCAGTTATTCCTAACATAAACCTAGACATACCTAAGCCAAGGTAGTCTTAGGTCACCTTTGGAACAACTTAGGTCCAATTTGTGGGTTTGATCAGTGCCGCGCAATTAGGGACACTACCGGATGTGAGGTCGATCAGGACCTACCCTTGGCCTCACATCGGCTCCCCGCACATCCTTACTACCACCAGTGTGCGCACTCTAATAGAATGAGGCCTGGCCTGAGTTGAGCTACTTGGCTTCACTGTCGGAATGAGTTATCTGGCTAGCTAAGTGAGAGGCATGAGTTCAATCTCGGTAGAAGTGCCAGCAACAATACAGTCCTTAATCGACATAGATGGGATCAACATAGCCAACCCAACACCATTGCATATGAAATCCCACACGGTCTCCACTTAGATTACATCCCATGGTTATTTTTCCACGATAGCAAATATAGCCAACCATGCTTTAGTATCCACTAATATCCCATAGGTGATAGGAAATCTTCTAACTTCTACTAGTCTAAGCATGGCTAAGCATATATTCAATCCTAGACCTACATAGGGTTCAATGTATATGTCTAGACAAGGAAATTATATGCATCAAGAGTTTTTAATCAACTCCTATAACCTAATATATAAAACATAAAAAGGACTCAAGTTGATATTTGTAAAACATAGGATGCTTAAAATGCTCCGGGGCTTGCCTGAGATCTCACACAAAGTCAGTTCAGTTATCTTGCATCATCTTGGTGACATCTCTGGTCCTAGCACTTGCTTAGTCCTTCTATCTTCGGGATAGGTTCACCATACACTGCCTTCGGGTTCGTCTCCAACATCACGTCCTTCACGTGGTGCATCTAGTGTACCTAGATGAGATTCACAATGCAGATGGATGAATGCATGGAAGTGCCATTGACGATGCATCACAAGAAAGCAAGCAAGACAAGTAGAAGGTCAAAGTCGCATGTAAGGCTAGACGAAAAACTTGAAGCTCATTAGCTCGCCCGGCTCGTGGCTGGCTCGACTTAGCTTAGCTCGGCTTGTTATGATAACGAGCCGAGCCGAGCCAATATTTTAGCTCGTTAGCTATAATGAGCCAACTCGAGCCTGCTCGCGAGCTAAACGAGCCAAGCTTCCAGGAAAAAAAGGATCAAAACTTATATTAGTTTTTGTATTACTTCATGTCTTTCACTTTACAATTGACTGGTAACTAGTCTAGACCTTATAAATTGACTGATAACTGGTCTAGATGCATTTCTTTTATATTATTATTATTCTCAAACTTTAGATAAATGCAGATATTATATTTTGTGCATTTTTTATACCTGGCTCATGAGCTTAACGAGCCCGCTTGAGCTTTTAATGAGCCAAGACGAGCTGGCTTTCTAGCTCGTTAGGATAACGAGCTGAGCCGAGCTAGCTCGTTATCTTAACGAGCCAGAATAAGCCGAGCCGAGCTGAGCTGAGCCAGCTCGTTATTCAGCCTTAGTCGCATGGCACACAAGTTAACTTAAGTCAAGCTATTGTAACCATTCATCAATCAACAACTAATTTAAGCAAAGCACCATATAAGGGCTAGGGATGTTGTGTGAACAACACCCATATAGCTATCCAACTAATTAACTAGGGCCACACCATTTAGAGCATGCACAAGCAACATCAAGAATGGGCAATCAACTTAAATGTATACATAGAGTCCTAGCAGCAGCACAACAGTCACTTGTTCTAGCCACAACTGGGGTTATTGGTATCAAATAAAGGTGATCCTAGACTTTCTAGAAAGCTTAGAAAACTATCTATAACTTTGTTATTAACACTAAAATAGGATTCAACAACTAACAAGTTCAAAATACATTGTGAAGCAGAGCCTATACAATTAAGGGTAGAAAGCTGATAGTAAATTCAGAAATACATATCTTGAGTTATATTCATCCAACAAGCATGATCCTTAACTTGATAGAAATCTTATTAAGTTATCTACAACTTTATTATTATCATCTTAAGATGATTCTATAGCTAACAAGGTTAAACAACATCAAGAAGGCATCTCTGTCCAGATTTGGACAGAACCTGTCATTCCACTTTGAACAACTATAACTGGAGTTATAGACCACCAAAAAGGCTGTTCTTGGACAATTTGGAAATATTAACAAAAGCATTACAACTCTTCTCTTATCATCAATACATGATTCCATGTTTAAATAAGCCAAATAATACAATCATTCAGATCTATCCAAAGGACACGCAAAAGCTGACAGCAAACTTGTAAAATCAATAAATCCTAAACCATCAGGCCTAAAAGCATGAAAGTTTAGAACAAGAAAGATAAGGAATTTATATACAACTTTCATATTTACCACGTCTTCAGAAACCATCATTTGCATCATGAAATTGTCACCATAACATAGACTATACATGTGGCCATTTTAGCATATATGCAACAAGGTTCTTCATCTAGTTCTTTAACAAGATTATATATGCATAACTAATTACATGGATCACAAACTACTATTAACATGGTTACTCAACCTTAGTTATGGTTAGCATCGAGAGCCCCCTAATCATATATTTAAACAAGGAATAAGGAAAAATTAACAAGTATGCATGAGCAATGTAAACACTAGTTGTGATATTCACAAGAGAGCAGACACAAACTATTTACAACTCCAACCATCATGAACGTGACCATACCACCTTTAGCTCAAACCACATGCAACAAAAGCATCACAAGAATATTCATGTGATTATTTGCTACTAAGCTCTCATTAGCTTTTATATATATTAAAACCTATATATTATTTTTAGGTGGTGTTGCAAACATATAGTTTGGAGCTTAGATTTTTATGAATGAACGATGTTATAAAAACATGACTATTGTATAAAGATTACATGCTCAGGTTTTATAATTTAATTACTATGAAAAAGACAAATTGCTATTGCAAGAAAAAAAGTGAGAGCAAGATAAATCTAAAGATCAACATTTTCCCTAAACACAGAGCCATGTTAGGGTTTCTTAGGCCACAATATCACCATGCAAAGGCAAAGGAACCACATTTCACATTGTTGCATATATAAATTACTTATAAACTAGTTTAAACCATTTATCAAGCACCAAACAAGTTAAATCAATAACTCACACATACTACATCCAATGAGCATGAAATTTTTACCACAACACACACATAGCACCAGTAGCCTACGATAAAAATTTCACCACATTTGGAGTAACATAACTTTAGATATGAATTTATTTCTATAAAACTCTAATTAACATAGATAAATAAAAATAGCAAAAACGTTCTACTAACACATGTCATAACATGACCCTACTGCTTAGATATACTCTCAAGGATTCTAAAAAGTCTCCATTTGCTATTTTATGATTTTCTACGATTTATTATGATTTTTGAAAGTTTTAGCTAAATTAAAAGCAATAAAGGAGAAACACATTTGCATCAGAGACCCTGAACTTTCCTCAAATACCGATTCCATCGAATAGGTCATTCTAGGCACTATTCATATGAGTCTATAGCTTTGCAGTTAGGCCCCTAGAAAAGCTTCTATTTGAACGTGAAGCCCCTGGTCATGGTTTGGAGTAGAGGACGTGGGGGAAGAGGCTGATTTCCAGCCGGCATGGCCGATTCCAATAGGGAGGCGGTGCTGAGGCTTCCCCTTGGGCCGGCGCATCCGCCGGTGCCAGCAGCATGACCCAAGGTAGGTCATGGGTTCCCACCCATGTGCGCATGCGGTGCGTAGGGGCGCAGCTTCTATGGCGAGGTGCCCCAGCAGCAGGAGGTGGTGGACATAGGTGGCGAGCTCATGCTAGGGATGGAGGAGGACTGGTTGGAGATGGTAGGCACTATAGGCTTGGGAGGTGGTAGGGAACAGCGGTGGCAGGACTCTACTCGCTGGCCATGGCAGCCATGGCGACTATGTCTGCAAGTAGCAGCAGCGCGAGAGGGAGAGCGCAAGGGAGGGCGAGAGCGAGTAGGAGAGGCAGAGAGTGAGCCTAGGCATATCCCCATTGACATAAGGCTGCTCGGGCATGCAGTAGTGGAGGTGGGGTGCGGAGCCATGCATGGTTGCCATGGAGGCATTTTGTTGGACACCTGGCGAGCGATGGAGTGGCCGACGTGGGACGTGTTTTTCTGCTAGTTATGGGCCGAATGGGACCTTGGGACCAAAAACAAAGTTGAAGCCCACGAACTACTCTACCACTTTCATAAAGGGTGCTAAGCCATTAGGGCTATGGATTAGGAGATAATTAAGTCCTAATTTGACACTATCAAAGCAAAACAAGGATTAAGGTAGAGCTCAATTTTTGTTAGTTTTGGGAGGTCAAACTTGGTCAAACTGATCCCAACCTTTGGTATGTCTTTCTCCAAGAGGTAAACTCCAACTTTTATTTTTGGTTCCACTCAAGTTACTTAACAAAATTTGGAGAACGCGACAAGCCAACCGAATTGCTACTAATCTTGGACTAAGAATATTTCTGTCTAAAAAACAGCCGTAGATTCAATACTCGAGCGCCTGGTTGACTTGCTTCCAACTTGGTTTAGTTCTTGGTCCAAGAACAAAGTTTGTAGAGCACAAACTAAACCTCAACTTTCATTAAAGGATCAAGGTTTGGATTAGTTTGGTCTGCAGGGTATAAGGCTCCAAGGTGTGCTACACGAACTGAAATCGAGGCTCAGTTAACTCCTAGAACAGTTAGCATTTACTGCTTTTTGAAAGTACTTCTGAATGTCCAAACATGCTCCAAAAGTGTACTCCAACTCATATTAAGGAATCCAATTGAGTTACCATATGAATTTGGAAGATAAAAATGTCACAACATGTCAACTCGTTGTTGTCGATCAGGGACTTGGAAAGATTTCTGAGAGCCCAAAGGAGCACTACATTAAAACTTGAGGCCACTGTTTGGGTCAATTAGGAGTTGAATTAGGGCTTGGTCCAAAAATAAAGTTTGTTGTACTCCACTCAAACTTCAACTTGTATTAAAGGTCAAACTTCATCACTGGTACCAAAATCATTGTATCATCTTGGTCAAAGCAGCATCCCAATAAAGCCCAAATTAGAGTTTTAGACCGATTGAGGCATTTTCTTGGCATTTGCTCAAAATGAATCTTCCATGACTTTTGTTGTAGAGTTTAATTAGAGTAATTTGGGCAAGGTAGAAAGGTTTGGTTGACATCCCATATACCCATTCACCTGATGAAGCAATTCAAAAAAGGTTATAACTTATCATTTCATGTGACTTTTTAATTCCAAACATCATGAAACTTTTCAAAAGTTCACTATGGATGCATGTTGATGTAATGTACATGAAATAAGAATGTTTAACATTACACATGCATAATCTTAACAAGGGTCCACATGTAAGCAAAAGGTATTGTCCAAGTTCAAGTTGGGACTCAATTTCATAGATTTGACCTCAACACCTTTATCATCACTTCAAAGATTATGAACTAGAGATCATGATCATTGCTTGACCAATCCTACTTAAATCCAAATTCACTACTTAACTCATGACTAACAGCTAGGGTGTTACATCCCTCCCCCTTACGAGAATCTTGCCCTGAGATTTGGTGCAAAAGACTTTTAAGGGAAGGGAAGCATGTCATCCAATTTCCAACATCAGCAATAGCATTAGGTTACTTAGGTTCGAGCATCAGAGAGGCTAATTTGGTCAAGATAATCTCTGATACTTGTTCTTCAAAGGGAATTTTGTCTGAAGAATTTCCTTCATTGACTTCCATGAAGTATTATTACTTAGGGAGGAATCCAAGATAGCACAGTACTTCGTTCTTAGGATACAGAGAGTGCTACGGAGCATAAACTAATTACTTATAATTATCTATTTCTCTAGTAACCATAACATGAATAGCTTTCCATAAGGGATGAGATCATAGATGGGGTAACATTCCCCTGAGGCTATGAGAAACCAACTAACCAACAGACATTGTCTATGCTAGTCATAACTGCCCAATCACTCGGATGCCAACTAATGAAATGCTACATAAGGTTCCATGTGTGCAGTTCTCTTTCTCTAATGATAACATGGTATTATCTGAGTCTATTGAAAGAGTGGTGAATGTGATAGCTGACTCTGTTGACTCAGTGTTTTCGAGGATCAATATTTAAGGGGATCCTCGTATCCAAGCGGCAACAGTTATCTGGTTGAATCTGATGCAATCTCTAGGGTAAAAACACATAGTAAGTACCAAAAGATGAGCCGATGTTAAAGATTGCTCTTGAAAAGGAGAATAGTGATGCTCGAAGGACAGTAGTGGTCGAGGATTTATTCATGAAGTTCGAAAAGCAGTCGTCTACCAAAGTAGCTTGAGTACAACATTCTTTCACAGTACAATTACAATCCAACAAAGCTTACTTGTTGAACTACTTTTGACATTGAAGCTTCCTTTCTAATGTCAATCAACAACTCAAAATCATAATCTAAAATCTGTTGTTTGACACTTTTCAAATTATTTTTGACTCGCAAAGGCACACATTGACTTGTAGAACACCTTGACTGCTCAAGCATTATTGATATGAGAGGGCAAAAGCAAGGCACAAAGGGGTGCAAGGAGTCTTCTCTAGGGAATCTAAAGGATTATCTAACAACAAAAGATTGACCATATTGCTAATCTTGGCATCAATCACAAACACAACGTTTCTAATGTGAGGGATGATAGCAATCAATAGAGAAATCACAGATTCTGTACACCTTGGTTTTCAGTTCATATGTCACAAACTACCGGTCCATTCCACATGAATTTTGGTAGGCATGTATACCCATGAGTCCTCTAACAACTGACCAAAATCTAGCTCAAACGGATGCCGTTTGACTACCCAAATAAATCATCTACCAAAACTGCTTGGTTCTGAAATTTTAGTGACCTAAACTAACAAAACATCTCTCAAATCCGATGCTTTACTCAACCAATCCTAAAACCAACTTAAGACATTGAAGTATCCTAAGCGAGGAATGAGCTCGTCAAGTTTTGTGACAATCCAACCATGTTTGAACCTCTAATCACCAGCTTAAGGATAACCGGTTTAGTGCCATGAAATCTGGACAGAGTTCCCGCTCTTCTTTTCCTTTGCTTCACACATTGTGGAGTGTGTTCTACACTCTCTAACTCTTCATACAGCAGCAGTAGCTTTCTCATTAAGGAGAGAGGCTAGGTTCTTTTTTACAAGCCTCATAGGAAACAACCTCAACCGTAGATTTAGACACCAACTCAATGATGTATAAGCACTAGACTTGTGGGCTGTCTTTGTAGGGCATAATGCATACTCCATGTGGAGGGACAGTCTTACAAAGATAAGAGACCGTTTTTGGTTATCCTTTGGCACTTCATCCAATAGGGTCCTGAACAAATCCTTTTGTAGCACCTAGATGCATAGAGATGTTGTCCTCAACTAAGGATGTGATTTCTCCAGCTCTTTACCTAGCTGATATCACATCTTGTACTATCTATGTATTGTCCACGATGGAATTGCCTTAACGACATAGGGTCTGGAGAAGAAAGCAGTACTTGCATCGCTGACCGGCTTTGTTGTTTCTTCGCTTAACATTGTTTTGTGAGACATAGCCTTTGTAGCTACCAAGGAGTCGTTACCTAGGTGGAGATTAACTTTCCTACTGGTAACTAATTAGTTGTCTCTCAACACTTAAAAATTCCAAATCTTCCTTTTTGATGGCAACAATCATAGTGGATACACAAACAGACAGTCAATATCAAAGTCTGCAGAAAAGGGGTCACACCGAAGAAGGTTAGTTTTTGACTGCATGATCCTTATGCACCTAAAGGTTGAGAACTTGGACATGAAGCTCATGAGCACTAGGTGACCTATTACAGCACATAATATCTCCATCCATTGTCACTCGACTAATAACTTGTCCAACATTACATGTTGTGTACCTTTCTAATCCAACGGGGATGACATAAATTGCTCACTATATGATTGACATCATTACAGGGATAGCCAAGTAGAATCACTTATCTACCACCTCTTGTAGTCTATTAATGTGTATGTTGGTGACCTATTCTTCAAAGGTTATCTTCTTTGCAACTTCGGAAGGAAACTTTACTACTTTTGGTCCGATATATGGATCTTTTGATAAGATATGGGGATCTTCTGATAGGATCATGAGAGATAATAAAGGAAAAGCTCACAATGAGATGACACATTGGTGTAGTTCCATAATGGATCATGATTAGAAACCTCGATACCAGCATGCACCCAGCAGCACAACCATGTGTCGATCGGCCACAAGGAGGCCCTAGGTTCCATCGTGGCACCGTTTGTCATTAACCAAGACACCATTACTGAACCTACAACCTACAAGAAATCTCATCTGGCATAAATTGGGTTGCATAGGAGCAAGCACTATGCGAAGGAGGGATGGATAGCAAGCAAAGGTAGTCACAAGGTTAGGAGTCAACAAGGAGGCAATCCGAAGATCAAAACACAGCGCAAGGGAACATAGATTAACTAACAAAGACAACTGAGCATGAGACTCTTGCTTTATTTCTATATACGCCTTGTGTCCACCAAGGTGATTACAAGATAAAAATTAACATGAGATTTAGTCTTGCTGAGCAGCAACATGAGATCAAGTCTGATAAATATCCAGAGACTTAAGAGAGTTTGGAAATAAAACAAACAAGATTCAAGGGATAGAGCCGATACACTGCTCAAGGGTTTAGTTGACACCATAACAACATGATCTGCAAGGAAAAGATTTTGAGGTTCAAGCAGCGAGAGATTAGCATTGCACCAGATCATCTTTAGGATAAGGGCAGAGATATCTAATAGGGATTTTTGGGTAAGATCAAGACATCCATGAAATATGCAAGCATTTAAAGGAACTAAGCTTGGGCCCACAGGTCAAGCAAAGGCATAGATACACAAACATTCAAGGGCTAACAATCAGACACATAGGCTCAATATCCTAAGCAAGGGAATCTACTTGGACACAACCATGAGATTAACATAACTTGAGTGTTATTCTAGGATAAGGCTATTCACACTCACATGCTTACCGAGGACAAAAAGGGTGACAACTATGGTACCACCTAGATCACAACACATTCACACATACATCATGGTAATACCTAGAAAGCAAGCAACCACACGTCTAAAGAACTAATGTGATGATAACTTGAAAGGAAGAACCTGACATTATATTTAAAAGAAAAGCATGTGCAAGCTTCTAAAAAGGTATCACTACCAGTTTTAGTTTTCAAAAAGGGTGAAGTTTTTGCTAACTACTAACTTGTCCTCTATTTCCTTTGGAAGCAAACATACAAGGCAAAGCTAATCACACACTATCTTCAAACATCGCTATTTTGGCAGCATGGAACAAGGCATTTGGCCTAGCTTCACAAAGGGAAGATAGTAACATCATATTGATCACAAGTTACTTATTATTAGAACAAAGGTAAGGGGAGCTTATTTATGCACAAGCACAATTATGATGCATGACCGTCCTATTCATCCTCACAAAATTGCTAGCCTAAGGAGTCAATCATGTTCTATTTTGGTAGCATAACACTTACTCTCTCAACATATAGCTAGTCGTCAGCTATATTCAATCTACGCATTCATGGTTAGCATACCTACAGAAGAATTTCATTTTAGCCCAACCCCACAATTATATATATACAGAAATAAAAGTCTAGTCTTTAGGTTTCATTCTAAATACTTCCATATATAAATATAGAATATATATATACTTCTGTGTCAAAGCTACCCATATGTAAAAACATCTATATAGAATATGCATATATAGTCGTACCAAAGCTAACCCACAATTAAATACTTCCATATATATGAGATATATATACTTTAGTATCAAAACTACCTCTCCCCTTTGACCATACGCTCACATCTTGCGGTCATGCCACTCACCATCTTACTTGAGCGTAGAGGTATATTGATCCATACATTACCACTCAAGAAAATGGCATCCATACAATAGCACGCCATATGGATGACGAAATAAAAATTGCAATAAAGTAAATCTCCCATAGTCAGTATCAGTTTACTTAGCCACCTACTAGTCCTTAGTTGGGCTTAACTAGAGGTTGTTGCTAGCATAGTTTTGCAAATTAGTTTTGACAAATTTGCCTATAGTGTAACACCCTAGTGTTAAGCATTTCATTTGACACTTGCATTTCATGTGCACAAACACCATTCATTCATGAGCATGAGCATATGAAATTTCATTTCATTCTTTATGCATTATCACATGTAATGTTGATTAGATATATGCATATGCTTGAATCATGTATGACCAATGTATGAAATGGTTGTGAGGTCATGAAAACACCTTAGGCACATCTAGGATGGTAAATGGAACAATTTTTGTATTCATGACATGAACTAATTTTGCTTCTAAGTGTTGGTTTACTTTAAAATGTCATTTTCATGATGCTAGTTTGACTAAAGTTGAACAGTGGTTTAGAGAGCTTGCATGGCTATGTGACCTAAATAAAAGTTGTACTTCACATCATGGGTAACAAACTTTATTTGAGGGTCATGAGCTAATTCAGGGCCTAGCATGGTCAAATAGAGCCCACAACTAGCAATGAAATGATGTTTGGTGACTTAAGAATTTTTTCTAAGTGTTGAATTTATTTTCAGTTTCAAAGTACCTTGCTTTGGAGCACTGTAGTTTGAAAACTATTGGGAATTAGGCCAAACTCCTTTAAGCATTTTTGTAGTGTTCACATAGCTCTACAAATTTTATTGATGAAGCTTGCACTAATTTGCTACGAATTAGGAGTACTAATCGCTTGAAGATGCGCTGTCAGTCGGGTTCAAGGTGGACTGAATTGGCACCACGCGCGCGTCATGGCCAACCGATGTCAGGCCACGGCCACCGCATGGTGACCGTATGCTAGCGTCGGCCCCACCTGTTTGGCCAGTGTGGGCAGATAAGCGTGCCACTCCATCCCACTCTCTCTCTCACGTGCTCACTCGCCTCTACCTCACCAACCTGTTATCCATGCTAATCAAGCCAAGGTAAAGGCCTACAGGTGGGTTTGCTGTCATCGTGCCCTCGCCGGAGCACCGCCGAGCTTGCGCTCGCCGTGGCTGTGCTCCACCGATCCATCTCGCTCACACTTTTCTCTCATTAGGATTAGCCTAGGGTCAAGTCTAGCTCATGCCATTGGCCATCGAGCCAATGCTGACACATTAGCACCGAAACATGGCTATGCATCATTGTGCTCACGTCATCGTGCCGCCATGCATGTGGCCAAGCTTTGTTGCCGCTCCACCTTGACCAAATCCACGACGTAGAGCTTCGCTAGGGTTTGTAGATGTCGTAGTCATGCTCGCTTGGCCATGCCGTCACCGGGGATGGCCAAAGCACCATCGCGCACCACCGTTGAGCCATCATGTTCGTCGGCAAGCTAGCTTGGATGATCCTCTGAGAAAACCAAGGGTACCTATAGGTGCGGAATAGGATGGGGAACAGGTTGGTGTCGACCTCGTCGCCGGTGACCTCACCGATGGCGAGTTCTCACTGATCAAAGCCAGTGCTCTGCTCAGATTCACTAACGTGTGGGATCAGTTGACCGATGGGCCCCAGTCGTCAGTGCCTCTGTGGTGTATAGACCGGGTGCATCTAGCAGTTAGGGTTTAGTTGTTTTTGAATTATTTTCACATATTTGAAAATAATCTTCAAAAATTCATATCTTGGGCTAGGAGTATCCAAATGAGGTGAACCAAATTTTGTTGGATTCATCTTGAAGTGTACTATTTGATAAAAATATGAAATATACTGCTTAGATTATTTTTCTAGGAGAATTAAATTGAGCAAAATAGGTGCTTTTAAAGTAGTTTATATCTTGTAAAATGCATAACTTGAGCTAGGAAAGTGATAAAATTGTGATTCCAATTTTGTTGGTCTTGTATTGACATGCTCTAGCCAAGAAAAATATTAAATCTACAGTAGGCATAATTGAAATATGGTCTTCCTATTTAATCTTAATTAATTGCTAGATTCTAGTGAAATTAATTAGGTTCAAAAAACATAACATATGATCATACAAATTTTTACACAGTATTCTAGTGCTAAGAGGAAAGTAAGAAAAATATTATATCTGTTGCTTGACATTTTTCATTAGGCTAAACAATTTTTAATAAAGTAAACCTATATAACTTGTCATTTCATTAGAGGTGGCTATACTTATCCAAATGGCATGAAATTTGTATAGTAGTCTATTAGGGTCATGTGTAGCCTACTGTAATTTTCTCAGAATTTATTGAGCTCTAAAAATATTTACTCTGTAAATCACCTTATTATCTAAGGAAATTAATAAATGAATATAAATAAATTAGTTAGGCTTAACCATGATGTTTTCTATGGTGTGTGTGATTCATACAATCTATTGATACTGTTAGTGAGTCTTAGAAGTATTTGTTTATAGGCAACTAGTTAATTATTGCTTTATAATTCAACTAGATGACTGCGTGTGTAGTTTTCTGTTGTGGTGATGATTTCACGATGATAATGATCTTTTTATGTAAAAATGGTTAATAACAAAGTTATAGATAACTTACTTACCTACCTTATGTTAAATTTTCATAGTCATAGGTCTTATGGTTTAAGAGTTATGGCTATTAGAAGTCTGCTGTCAGAAATGCTTGCTCTCTAGACAGATCTGAAAGGTTGAATTGTTTGACCTAGATAACTATTGAATCACATTACGATGACTAAAATAAAGTTGTAGGAAATTTAATAGGCTTTCCATAATGTCCACAACCATATTATTTTGATGTGTATAACTCTAGTTATGGTCAAAAAAGTGGCTATTATCTTGTAATCCAGAAAATGATTTACATAAGTGTTTGTTTAAGTTACTAGAGAAGAGATATGCACCTACTTAGTAAAAAAATGTAACTTGTTATCACCTTAATGCAATGCTTCTGAGAACACTTATAAGGATAAATTCATCACATCATATCATATTATTCATGTCATTATATATGCATCCATGATATCTTATTTCCTGTTCATGCATATAGGATTGTCCGAGGGGATAACTCTATTGGAATTTGACAAAGAGCCAAAGGAACAATAGGAGGCACCTACGCTCGTAGCTCCAAAAGGCAAGGAGCAAACCCTTGAAGACTTACCCAAGTGCCTAGATCATAAGCCAACTTCTTTTCTCAAAGGCAAGCCCTAGAGCATTTTAAGCCTCCCATGTTTTACAAAATATCACTTGAGTCATTTATGTTTGATGCATTAGGTTATAATAGTTGATTGGAAACACTTGATGCATAGAACTACCTTGTCCATATATATACCTTTAACCCTATGTAGGTCCTAGATCAAATATATGCTTAGCCATGCTTAGATCGGTAGAAGTCGGGTGATTTCCTATCACCTGCTAGATATAGGTGGATACTAAAGCACAGTTGGCTATATTTGCTATCGTGGTACAAAACCATGGGGTAATGTAACTGAAGGCCAGGCGAAGTCTATGTGTGGGTTGACCTCATGTGATTCCATTTGTGCTAGTTAAGGACCATACCATTGTTGGAGCTTCTGTCAAGATTGAACGCATGCCTCTCACTTAGCTGGCTAGATAACTCATTCTGACCATGAAGCCGAGTAGCTCAACTATGGCTAGCCCCATTCTATAAAAGTGCACACTCTGGATGGTAGTCAGGATGTGTGGAGAGAAAAACATGAGCCCAAGGGTAGGTCGGGCCTGAATGTCCTGCCAGCTGGTTGTCCTAATTGCGTGGTGCTGGTTGAACCCACAAAATGTGGACCTGAGTTGTACCAAAGGTGACCTAAGGTGACCATTGATCTGGTCTGCCTAGGTTTGTGTTAGGAATAAATTAATAGCTGGCTAAAATCGATTCGAATCGCTATCTCTCCCGGATAGTGAGAAATTTGGCTAGTTCCAACATCGTAGTAAGCGTATTATGGAATGATGGTTATGAAGAACATGGAATTACTACACCATCTATGGTTATTATTGTTATGCTACTAAATGATATACCACATGTTTAGCATAGGATAGTTGCTAATCTAGAGATGAATAGCTATAATTAACTTGATGACCGAACTATAAAAGGTATAGTCGAATTAGTGGCTTTTTATGCAAAATGTTGTCAAGCTAACTCCACTTATAAAGCCTTGCATGATCCTTGGAGTCACTTTATTTTTGGTTTTTGATGGGTAAGTCTAGCTAAGTACCTTCTTGTACTCAGGGTTTATTTCCCATTATTGCAGATAATATGATGTATCGGGGCTACTATAAGAACTGCTTCTGTCCCACCATGGACAAGGAGTAGGGCCCTAGGCAAGGCATCTCTTATTAATCCCTCTCTTATGCTTTTGTGGGATTATGAACATGAGCTGGCACCATATTTGAACAGTGATGACAGATGTTGGTTTCAAACTTTATTTGCTTCCGCTACTATTTTACCTGAACTTTGTGTGTAATAATTTTTAATCGTACTCTGATGTATGGAACTGTATTTGTGAACTTTATGTAATGTGTGACATGTATGTTGAATGTATGGTCTTTGTTGTATGTTTATTGAATCAAGACCCTTCATGGTACTCGATAGACTACCGGATTTATATGGGCTCAAGTATGACTGTGTGACCGCTTGCGGGCTACCGTTGTACTTATGCTCATATAAATTAGACAGTTCTGCTACATGTAGCTAAAGTTTTAGTCAAAATAGGCTTTTTAAAACCAAAAGTTTGTTCTTTTGAAAACTATGTACATGACAGTATTATGCTTAATCTTGCTTTGATGCTAGCTGTGATAGAACCGTCCAATTCATACAAGTGCAAGTATGGC
The DNA here is from genome assembly GCF_019320115.1 of Miscanthus floridulus. Classification (NCBI taxonomy): domain Eukaryota; kingdom Viridiplantae; phylum Streptophyta; class Magnoliopsida; order Poales; family Poaceae; genus Miscanthus; species Miscanthus floridulus. Next base: position 48,940,104 of record NC_089592.1, read on the forward strand.
TGCCCTCATTTAACACATTGACGCGCATATACTTTCACTTTTATAAACCCGGTAGTCCACCGAGTATCACGAAGGACCTCGGTAAATCCACATCACAACCAAGATCATACAATTAAGCAATTACACATCACATACCCAGAGTTACAGCGGAAATAATGTTTATAATGAGTTCACAAATAATAATACAAGTTTGGGTTTCAAAATCGATTAGTGAAAACAACATAGCTTTCAAATGATTACAATAATATAAGTTCCAAATACATTGCTAGCATATGTGACATCCTCTGACAAAAGCATATCGATAAGAACACTACATAGAGTTGCCGAGCCCACCGACGGTTAGCTACCATCTTCAGCAGGCCGAGAACTTCACCTGCAACATGGTGGGATAAACCTTGAGTACTTAAATGTACTCAGCTAGACTTACCTGTCATAAACAAAAAATAAAGTGACACCAAGGATCATGCAAGGCTTTATAAGTGGACCTAGCTTGACAACATATTGCATAAAAAGCCACTAGTTGAGCTATATATTTTATAATTCGATTCCAAGTTAATTGTAGCTATTCATCTCTAGATTAGCATCTAACCTGTGCCAAACATATGATGTATGATTATGTAGCATAACAATAATAATCGTAGCTGGTGTAACATTCCCATGTTCATCATCACCATCAAATTTCATAGTTCAATTACTACGATGCTGGGACTAGTTGAGTTTCTCATTATCCGAGAGAGACGGTGATTCTAATTGGTTGCAACCAGCTCAGCAGTTATTACTAACACAAACCTAGACATACCTATGCCAAGGTAGTCTTAGGTCACCTTTGGTACAACTCAGGTCCAATTCGTGGGTTCGATCAGCGCCACACAATCAGGGACACTACCGGATGCTAGGTCGATTAGGACTCTAACCTACCCTTAGCCTCACACCAGTTCCCCACACATCCTTACTACCTCTAGTGTGCGCACTCTAACAGAATGAGGCCCAACCTGAGTTGAGCTACTCGGCTTTGCGGTCGGAACAAGTTATTCGGCCAGCTAAGTGAGAGGCATGCATTCAATCTCGGCAGAAGTGCCACCAACGGTACGGTCCTTAATCAACATAGATAGGATCAACATAGCCAACCTAACACCATTACATATGAAATCCTGCCCGGTCTCCACTTAGATTACATCCCATGGTTATTTTTTCACGATAGCATATATAGCCAACCATGCTTCGGTATCCACCTATATCTCGTAGGTGACAGGAAATCACCCGACTTCTACCGGTCTAAGCATGGCTAATCATATATTCAATCCTGGACCTACACAATGTTCAAGGTATATGTCTAGACAAGGAAATTATATGCATCAAGAGTTTCCAATCAACTCCTATAACCTAATGCATCATACATAAATGGACTCAAGTTGATATTTGTAAAATAAAGGAGGCTTCAAATGCTCTAGGGCTTGCCTAGGTGGAAGCTCTAGTTTGGTTTTGGTGAATTGATGAAACCCTAAGTGCTAACCTAGTTTATCAAAGTGAATATGAGATAGGTAGCACTACTCCAAGTGATGAAGCAATGGCGAAAATCATGATGATGGTGATGGCATGGTGATGATCAAATGCTTGGACTTGGAAAAGAAGGAAGAGAAAAACAAAAGCTCAAGGCAAAGATGAAACTTGATAGGAGCTTTTTTGTTTTGGTGATCGAGACACTTAGTGAGTGTGATCACATTTAGGATTGATAGTTGTACTATTAAGAGGGGTGAAACTCATATTGAAATGCGGTTATCAAAGTGCCACTAGATGCTCTAACTCATTGCATATGCATTTAGGATCTAGTGGAGTGCTAACACCCTTGAAAACATTTGAGAAAATATGCTAACACATGTGCACAAGGTGATACACTTGGTGGTTGGCACATTTGAGCAAGGGTAAAGAAGATAGAGTTGAAAAGGAGTTAGTCATGCTAGTCACAGAGTGATCGGACACATCCAAAATTGGGATGGGATGCGTTCGGTATTTTATCCAATCTTGGGGTAGTCAAATAGAAGTGACCGGACAGATTCAGAATCAGGACTAGATGCGTCCAATATTTGGACCCAAGGTGAGTGACTAAGTGAAAGTGACTGGACTCTGGCTCAATGGAGTGACCAGACGCTGATGAGTTACTATTTAGCATCAGGTCAAAATGATATAGCCCGATGCAGGATTGCATAAAGCGACCGAACATGACCGGTCGCCACACCGGATGTGTCCGGTGTGAACCAGCAGGTCTCAGGTTTTCAGCGCAATAATTCATTGGATGCTAGGAGTATCTAGTTTTGTGTGATTAGATGCATTCGATCATCCTAGACTGGCTCTGGGAGCTCTCTAGACTTGACCTGACGCTGCGTCTACCAGGTTCGATCATTTTCTAATAGTGCGTCCGATCATGTAGTATTACTATGCGTAGAGATAGTCATTGGGTGCCAATGGCTAAACAATTTGAAAGGGACACACGGTGGTTAGGCTGCGACTAGACACAGCGACCGGACATGTCTGGTGCACATGACCTGTGAGTCCGATCATCCTGTAGTCAGCCCGATAATTAAGCCAACGGCTCTATTGTTTAGGGGTGTCTATAAATATTGTTTGGCCAGCTCTAGCTCATGCTCTTTGCTATTTGTATTGACATAGTAACCTTGTGAGCTTAGCCAAAGCCCTCCCACTCATCTCCATCTTTGATTCATCATCTTTATGAGATTGGGAGAGAATCCAAGTGCATTGCTTGAGTGTTTGCATCTAGAGGCACTTGGTATTCGTGTTTTGCTATGGGTTAGGCTTGTTACTCTTGGTGGTTGCTGCCACCTAGATAGCTTGGAGCAGCGAGGATCATCAAGCGGAGGTTGGTGACTGTCTTCGGCTCCGATCGTGGTAATTGTGAGGGGTTCTTGACCTTTCCCCGCTGGAGAGCCAAAAGGTACTCTAGTAATTTGCTCATGGCTTGTGTGATCCTCATCTTATGTTGGTTGTGCGGCACCCAATTGAGGGTCTGGCGTGTGATGCCAATTATCGCGTGAACCTCCAAGTGAGTGAATCGCCACAATGGGGACTAGCTTGCCGACAAGCAAGTGAATCTTAGAGAAAAAATCATTGTGTCTTGATTGTCTCCTTGGTATTCACTCATTTGTCACTTACCACAATGGTATACCTCTCTACCACTCTCTTGTATTTTATTATACAATCACTTGGATAGAGCTAGTGGTAGTTAAGACTAGATAGTGTATCATTTAATTGTATTACTCTCACTAGGTTGGTCACCTAGCTATATATTAGTGACATAGCTTTGTTATGATATACTAGAGATCATAGAAAATAGAATTGGGTAGGTGGCTTGCAACCCCAAGTATAGTGCTAGCGCAAAATTCGTTTCACCATCTTCTTGACTAATCTTTTGTCTTAGTGTTGTTGTAGAAATTTTTAATAGGCTATTCACCCCCCTCTAGCCATTAGGACCTTTCACTAGGATCCGACACAAAGCCAGTTCAATTAGCTTGCATCATCTTGGTAAAATCTCTAGTCCTAGCACTTGCTTAGTCCTTCAATCTTTGGGATAGGTTCAACGTACACCACCTTTGGGTTTGGCTCCAACATCGCATCCTTCATGTGGTGCATCTAGCATACCTAGATCAGATGCACAATGCAGATGTATGAATGCATGGAAGTGCCATAGACGATGCATCACAAGAAAGCAAGCAAGACAAGTACAAGGTCAAGGTAGCATGGAACACAAATTAACATAAGTCAAGCTATTGTAACCATTCATCAATCAAGAACTAATTTAAGCAGAGCACCATATAAGAGCTAGGGATGCTGTGGGCTGCTGTGTGAACACCCATATAGCTATCCAACTAATTAACTAGGGCCACACCATTTAGAGCATGCACAAGCAACATCAAGAATGGCAATCAACTTAAGTGCATACACAAAGTCTGGGCAGCAGCACAACAGTCACTTGTTCTAGCCATAATTGGGGTTATAGGTATCAAATAAAGGTGATCCTAGACTTTCTAGAAATCATAGGAAATTGTATACAACTTTGTTATTAATACCAAAAGCTGATTCAACAACTAACAAGGTCAAAATACATCATGAAGCAGAGCCTATACAATTAAGGGTAGAAAGCTAATAGTAACTTCAGAATTGCATATCTCAAGTTCTTCATCCAACAAGCATGATCCTTAACTTTATACAAATCTTATTAAGTTATCTACAACTTTATTATTATCATCTTAAGATGATTCTACAGCTAACAAGGTTAAACAACATCAAGAAGGCATCTCTGTCTAGATTTGGACAGAACCTGCCATTCCACTTTGAACAGTTATAACTAGAGTTTTAGACCACCAAAAAGGGTGTCCTTGGACAATTTGGAAAGCTTAACAAAAGAACTAAAAGTCTTCTCTTATCACCAATACATGATTCCATGTTGAAATAATCCAAACAATACAATCATTCAGATCTATCTAGAGGACATGCAAAAGCTGACAGCAAACTTGTAAAATCTATAAATCCTAAACCATCAGGCCTCAAACCATGAAAGTTTAGTACAAGCAAGATAAGGAATTTGTCTACAACTTTGGTATTTATGACATCTTCAGAAAACATCATTTGCATCACGAAATTATCACCACAACAGAGATTGTACATGCAGCCATTTCAGCATATATGCAACAAGGTTCTTCATCTAGGTCTTTAACCAGATTATATATGTATGACTAATTACATGGATCACAAACTACTATTAACATGGTTACTCAACCTTAGTTATGGTTAGCATGGAGAGCACCCTAATCATATATTTAAACAAGGAATAAGGAAAAATTAACAAGTATGCATGAGCAATGTAAACACTAGTTGGTATTCATTGGTATTCACTCATTGGTCACTTACCAAGGCGGTATACCTCTCTACCACTCTCTTGTATTTTATTATACATTCACTTGGATAGAGCTAGTGGTAGTTAAGACTAGATAGTGTATCATTTAATTGTATTACTCTCACTAGGTTGAGCACCTAGGTGTATATTAGTGACATAGCTTTGTTGTGATATACGAGAGATCATAGAAAATAGAATTGGGTAGGTGGCTTGCACCCCCAAGTATAGTGCTAGCGCAAAATTCACTTCACCATCTTATTGACTAATCATTTGTCTTAGTGTTGTTGTAGAAATTTTTAATAGGCTATTCACCCCCCTCTAGCCATTAGGACCTTTCAAGTGGTATCTAGCTGTGGTCACCATGATTTGAGGCTTAACAACCTTCGGTGTAAAAATGGCTCAAATCAACAACACCAAGAAGCCACCTCAATTTGATGGCTCAAACTATCCCTATTGGAAGGCTAAGATGACAACATATATCAAGTCAATCAATAGGAAAGTTTGGAAGGTGGTGGAGACCAAGATTGAGATAGAGGATCTAGAGAACCCCACCGCCACCGAAGAAGTGCTTCTCCAAAACAATGACATTGCTCTTAGTGACATTCATGATGCTATTGATGAGAGAACATTTGAGCAAATCAAGAACATTGAGATGGCTCATTAAGCATGGAAGAAGTTGGAGGAATCATTTGAGGGCACTCCAGCCATGAAGGGTGCCAAGGCATATATCCTCAAGGAAAAGTTTGCTAGTTTCAAGATGAAGGAGGATGAGAGTGTGTTGGAGATTTTCCATAGGTTACAAGTGCATGTCAATGATCTCAAAGTACTTGGTGAGAAGGTGGAGGACAAGGACTTCTCCCATAAGTTCTTTAGATGCTTGCCCTCAAGATTTAGTACATTGGTCACTATTCTAGTGAGGAGTGGTTTGGATGCCATGACACCAAACCAAGTGTTGGGAGATATAATGACCGATGATACATATAGAGATGATGATAAGAAGAAAGAAAAGAAGGAGAAGAAAGATGAGAAGAAGAAGAAGAGTGTGGCATTCAAGGCCACATCATCCAAGGCCAAGGCAAAGCAAGAATCATCAAGTGAAGATGAAGACTTGAGCTTTGATGAGATGGATGATGAGAAGATGGCTCTCTTTGTCAAGAGATTTGGCAAGTTCATGATGAAGAAAGGCTACCGTGCTAGAAGAAAGAAGTCTTCATCTAAGAATAAGGAAGAATCAAGAAGGTGCTTCAATTGCGGACGCAAAGATCATCTTGTTGCTCAATGCCCATACAATAGTGATAATGATGACAACAAGAAGAACAAGAAGAAGGACAAGAAGGAAAAGAAAGAGAAGAAGGACAAGATGATCTTCAAGAAGAAGAAAAAAGGTTGTTCATATGTGGTCACTTGGGATAGTGATGCTTCCTCAAGTGATGATGATAATAGTGATGATGACAAGACCACCAAGAAGGCACTTGCAAGCATTGCTACCAATGACAAACCTTCTCTCTTTAACACTCCATCATGCTTCATGGCTAAGGCCACTAAGGTACAAACTTGTGATGATGGAAGCAATGAGGAACATGATAATGAAAATGAAAATGAAAGTGATAGTGATGATAATGAACCAACTAAGGATGAACCACTTGACATGCTAGATGATGCTAAAGAACACTTTGACATTAAGACAAGGGAATGCAAAAGCTTGCTGTAAGGAACTAAAAGCCCTTAAGCAAGCATTTGGTGAGCTCAATGCATCTCATGAGAGGCTAGAGGAAGCCTATGAGAAGCTTGGCAAGGCTCACAAGAAGCTTGAAAAAGCCTCATTCCACTTTGCTTGATGAGCAAAATGAGAAGAAGTATGTTGAGACATGTAATGTAGGGTTAACTTGTGACCTAATTGATGAATCATTATATAAGCCTATCATTATTGCTCTCCTTACCCTTCTTGTAGCACTTCCACTTCCACCTCATCTAATAGTGATGGTTTCACATGTAATGCCTCACTAATGGTTGAGAATGAGACCCTCAAGAAGGTCAATGAGCTCACTCACACCTTGGCTAAGGCCTAAGGTGGTGAGGACCGCTTGCTTATGTGCTTGGGTAGCCAAAGAGTTTATCTCTACAAAGAGGGATTGGGCTATACCCCAAAGAAAGGCAAGGTGACTGTTTGCTCCTCACAAGACTAGTTATGTGAAGAACAATGATCGGTTTTGCACTAGTTGCAATCAAGTTGGTCATAAAGAGCATGAGTGTAAGAACAGGAGCAAAAGTGCTAATGTATCCTCAATTAAGATTAATTCTTTCTATGTGCTTACTAAGGGTGCAAATGATGTGAAAACTAAGTTCACTGGTACACCATAGATGGGCTCAAAGAAGAAAGCTATTTGGGTGCCAACGAGCTTGGTCACTAACCTTCAAGGACCCTGCAAGTTTGGGTACCTAAAAAGAATTGATCTTCTTTTGTAGATCAATTACAAAGCCAGAGGAAGGCATTGGGTTCTTGATAGTGGGTGCACTCAACACATGACCTAGTGATGCAAGAATGTTCAACTCAATCAATACTAATGGCAATGATAGTTATGATAGTATCACATTTGGTGACAATGGCAAAGGTAAGGTCAAAGGGCTTGCTAAGATTGCAATATCCAATGACATGAGCATATCCAATGTGTTGCTAGTAGAGAGCTTGAACTTCAATTTGCTATTTGTGGCCCAATTGTGTGATCTTGGATTCAAATGCATATTTGGGGTAGATGATGTAGAGATCATAAGTGTAGGTGGCTCTAACTTGATCTTCAAGGGCTCTAGATATGAGAATCTATACTTGGTTGATTTCAATGCTAGTGAAGATCAATTATCTACATGTTTGTTCACTAAGTCTAGAATGGGATGGTTATGGCATAGAAGGCTTGGTCATGTTGGAATGAAATAATTGAATAGATTGGTAAAGCATGACTTGGTTAAAGGCTTGAAAGATGTAGTGTTTGAGAAAGATAAGCTTTGTAGCTCTTGTCAAGCTAGGAAAACAAGTTGGAAACACCCATCCTAAGAAAAGCATGATGAGCACTAGTAAAGCATTTGAGTTATTGCACATGGACTTGTTTGGGCCAACTTAGTACACTAGCATTGGTAGTAACAAATATGGCTTTGTGATAGTGGATGATTATACTAGATACACTTGGGTATTTTTTCTAGTGGACAAAGTGATGTGTTTGCAACATTCAAATCATTTGTCAAGGGCATTCACAAAGAGTTTGAAACAACCATCAAGAGAGTTAGAAGTGACAATGGTATAGAGTTTAAAAACACTAGAATTGATGAGTTGTGTGATGGATTTGGAATTAGACATCAATTCTCGACCAAGTACACTCCATAATCAAATGACCTTGTTGAGAGGAAGAATAGAACACTCATTGATATGGCAAGGTCTATGCTTAGTGAGTACAATGTGAGTCAATCTTTTTGGGCCGAAGCTATCAACACGGCTTGCTATTGTAGCAACCATCTCTATTGTCACCCATTGAAAGAGAAGACACTATATGAGCTCTTGAATGGTAGAAAGCCCAATATTGCATACTTTTGGGTCTTTGGTTGCAAACGCTATATCTTAAAGAAAGGCACTAGATTGGTCAAGTTTGATAAGAAAAGTGATGAAGGATTCCTACTTGGATACTCAACTACTAGCAAACCATATAGAGTATGGAATTTGGATAGTGGTACTCTTGAGGAAGTTCATGATGTTGAATTTGATGAAACCAAGGGTTCACAAGAAGAGAATAAGAACTTGGAAGATGTTAGAGGCATTCAATTTTCAAATGCCATGAAGAATATGGATGTTGCTGAATTGAGGCCTAGGCAAATGAATGATGATTAAGATGATCAAGTGCAAGTGCTCTCTAACTCAAATGTGCAAGATGATACAAATCAAGCTAGTACAAGTGGCTCTCATGATAATGAACAAGGTCAAGTGGCTAGTGCATCATCTCAACCCAATGATCAAGCAAGTGCAAGCAATCAAGTTCCAATCCTCCAACCAACCAATATTGCAAGAGATCATCCATTGGACACTATCATTGGTGATATTTCAAGAGGTGTGCAAACTAGATCAAGATTGGCTTCATTTTGTGAGCATTTCTCATTTATGTCATCCATTGAACCAAAGAACATAGATGAAGCATTGAAGGATATTGATTGGGTGAATGTTATGCATGAAGAATTGAATAACTTCACAAGAAATCAAGTATGGGAATTGGTAGAGAGACCAAAGGGACACAATGTGATTGGAACCAAATGGGTCTTTAGAAACAAGCAAGATCAAGATGGGATAGTAGTAAGGAACAAAGCAATATTAGTAGCACAAGGATATACATAAGTTGAAGGTCTTGACTTTGGAGAAACATATGCCCCAGTTGCTAGATTGGAAGAAATTAGAATCTTATTAGCATATGCTTGTGCCCACAACATCAAGCTCTATCAAATGGCTGTCAAGAGTGCATTTCTCAATGGTTACATCAATGAAGAAGTATATGTTGAGCAATCTCCTAGTTTTAAAGATGACAAGAAGCCTGACCATTTGTACAAGTTGAAGAAGGCATTGTATGGCTTGAAGCAAGCACCTAGAGCATGGTATGGGAGATTGAGGGACTTCCTACTCTCTAAAGGGTTCATGATGGGCAAGGTTGAGACCACTCTTTTCACCAAGAAGATTGGCAAAGACTTATTTGTGTTGCAAATCTATGTTGATAACATCATATTTGAATCAACTAATCAAGACTTTTGTGAAGAGTTTGGAAAGATGATGGCTAATGAGTTTGAAATTTCCATGATTGGAGAGTTAAGTTACTTCCTTGGTCTTCAAATCAAGCAATTGAAGAATGGTACATTTGTGAGTCGAGGCAAGTACATCAAAGACATGCTCAAGAAGTTTGACATGAGTGATAGCAAAGCTATTAGTACACCAATAGGAACAAATGGCAACTTGCATAGTGATGCCAGTGGCAATATGGTGGATCAAAAATTATATCGGTCTATGATTGAAAGCCTACTCTATGTGACCGCATCAAGGCCGGATGTCAAGTTTAGTGTATGCATATGTGCAAGATTTCAAGCCTCACCAAGAGAAAGTCATTTGAAGTCTACAAAGAGAATATTGAGGTACTTGAAGCATACACAAAATGTTGGTTTGTGGTATCCCAAAGGAACAAAGTTTGTGCTAGTTGGTTACTCTAACTTAGATTATGCGGGATGCAAGGTTGAAAGGAAGAGCACCTTGGGCACATGTCAATTATTGGGAAGATCACTTGTTTCATGGTCATCAAAGAAGCAAAATAGTGTTGCATTATCAACCGCCGAATTCGAATACATATCCGCCTGTAGTTGTTGTGCACAAATACTTTGGATGAAGGCCACCTTGAATGACTTTGGAATCAAGTCCAAGAAAGTGCCATTGCTATGTGACAATGAGAGTGCAATCAAGTTAACCAACAATCTGGTTCAAGATGCAAGAACAAAGCACATTGATATCCACCACCATTTCATAAGAGATCACCAACAAAAAGGGGACATTTGCATTGAGAGTGTAGGCACCGAAGATCAACTTGCTGATATATTCACCAAGCCATTAGATGAGAAAAGGTTTTGCAAGATAAGAAATGAGTTGAACATATTGGATTTCTCAAATATGTGTTGATGCACCTCCCCACTTATGTGACATGCCTCTCCTTCGAGCAATCCAAGGTAGAAGTTGATTGGAATGGCATACATCCTTGCTAAGGACATGTTTAGTGCATCTAGTCATTTTTCACATTCAGTAGGCTCATACATGAAAATCAAATGATTTTGATGTTTGTATGGTACCACTATTGCTTCTATGCTTAATTTGGTCTAGTGGTAGCATATGACATATTTGTGGGCTTATAAACCTAGTGTTTGATCAAGAAAATGAGCTATAAGTGTGTAATTCAACATGGTACAAGATAACCCTTATTTGAAGGTGTGAAGAAGCTTGTCCTTGGATCAAACCGAGTTAAATATCTTTGGCAAGTGATCAATATTGGATCAAATTTGGGAAAATGATCCTCACCCCATTGATTGACATTGATAATCTCAACCTATTTAAAATTAAACCTTTGAGGTCATTGATGACAAAGGGGGAGAAATAGTGTACAAAGATAGTGAAAAGATAACAAAGGGGGAGAAATTGAGAAATTGACATAGGGGAGAGATATGACAAAGTAAGGGATCAATTAAAATTTTGAGCACACAAATAGGGGGAGTAAGCTCATAAACTTGGTGGATGCATTTGAATGTACATTTCATATGTTTGCTTGCATGGCATAACTTTTAAATTTTAATATTTATGCTTGTGTGGTATATGTTAGTTATAGGATTGAATGATGAAATGAAAAACTAGCATGCATAGGTTAAGAAACTAGACTTATGTTCATTTTATGGAAACTAGACCCTTGCTTCTAATGTTGATCTCATGGGGTATTCTAGTTTTTGTGTATGTCTAGTTAGTAATGGTGCTAAAGATGGTATATTGGTGCACTCCGATTGGTATCACGCTTCAAAGGTCCATCTCTTATACCTTTGCATCATTTGGTAGACATTGTCTCCTATATTTCATATCTAAGCATATGTGCAAGCTACAATCCAAACTCTTAGCACATATGTAGGGGGAGCAATTGCTACTATTTGGGATTCATGAAACTTGTCCATATCCTTTTACACATGGTAAATATGCTTGGGCAAGCAACATGGATTCAAATGAATTTCAATACATATCTTTGTGAAAGGGTTGTCATCAATTACCAAAAAGGGGGAGATTGAAAGCTCTAGTTTGGTTTTGGTGAATTGATGAAACCCTAAGTGCTAACCTAGTTTATCAAAGTGATTATGAGATAGGTAGCACTACTCCAAGTGATGAAGTAATGATGAAAATCATGATGATAATGATGGCATGGTGATGATCAAATGCTTGGACCTAAAAAAGAAGAAAGAGAAAAACAAAAGCTCAAGGCAAAGGTGAAACTTGATAGGAGCTTTTTCGTTTTGGTGATCGAGACACTTAGTGAGTGTGATCACATTTAGGAACGATAGTCGTACTATTAAGAGGGGTGAAACTCGTATCAAAATGTGGTTATCAAAGTGCTACTAGATGCTCTAACTCATTGCATATGCATTTAGGATCTAGTGGAGTGCTAACACCCTTGAAAACATTTGTGAAAATATGCTAACACATGTGCATAAGGTGATACACTTGGTGGTTGGCACATTTGTGCAAGGGTAAAGAAGATAGAGTTGAAAAGGAGTTAGTCGCGCTGGTCACAGAGTGAACAGAGACGTCCAAAATTGGGACCGAACCAGTCTGGTATTTTATCTAGTCGTGGGGTAGTTAGATAGAAGTGACCAGACAGTTCGGAATCAGGACCAGGACGCATCCGATATTTGGAGTCGAGGTGAGCGACTAAGTGAAAGTGACTGGACTCTGGCTTAGTGGAGTGACCGGACGATGATGAGTTACTATTTAGCGTTAGGTCAAAGTGATATAGCCCAATGCAGGATTGCAGAGAGCGACCGGACGCGTTTGGTGTGAACCAGCAAGTCTTGGGTTTTTAGCGCAATAATTCATCGGACACTAGGAAGCGTCCGGTCCAGCGTGATCGGATGTGTTCGGTCACCCCTAAGTGGCTCTGGGAGCTCTCTGGACTAGACCTAACGCTGCACCTCCTAGGTCCGATCGTTTTCTAATAGCGCATCCGATCACATAGTATTATTGTGCGCAGAGATAGCCGTTGAGTGCCAATGGCTAAACAATTTGAAAGGGACATGTGGCAGTCAGTCTATGACCGGATGCAGCGACCGGACGTGTTCGGTGCACACAACCTACTGTGTCCGATCGTCCCGCAGTCAGCCTAATAATTGAGCCAACGACTGTATTGTTTGGGGTGTCTATAAATATCATTTGGCCAGGCTCTAGCTCATGCTCTTCACCATTTGCATTGACATAGCAACCTTGTGAGCTTAGTCAAAGCCCTTCCACTCATCTCCATCTTTGATTCATCATCTTTGTGAGCTTGGGAGAGAATCCAACTGCATTGCTTAAGTGTTGCATCTTGAGGCACTTGGTATTCATGTTTCGCTATAGGTTGGCTTGTTACTCTTGGTGGTTGCCGCCACCTAGACTAGCTTGGAGTAGTGAGGATCATTGAGTGAAGGTTGGTGATTGTCTCCGGCTCTGATCGTGGTGATTGTGAGGGGTTCTTGACTTTTTCTCGGTGGAGAGCCAAAAGGTACTCTAGTGGATTGCTCGTGGCTTGTGTGATCCTCATCTTGTGTATGAATACATGGAAGTGCCATAGACGATGCATCACAAGAAAGCAAGCAAGACAAGTACAAGGTCAAGGTAGCATGGCACACAAGTTAACTTAAGTCAAGCTATTGTAACCATTCATCAGTCAAGAACTAATTTAAGCAGAGCACCATATAAGAGCTAGGGCTACTGTGTGAACAACACCCATATAGCTTTCCAACTAATTAACTAGGGCCACACCATTTAGAGCATGCATAAGCAACATCAAGAATGAGCAATCAACTTAAGTGCATACACAAAGTCTGGGCAGCAGCACAGCAGTCACTTGTTCTAGCTCTTAAGGGTAGAGCCTATACAATTAAGGGTAGAAAGCGGATAGTAACTTCAGAAATGCATATCTCGAGTTATATTCATCCAACAAGCATGATCATTAACTTTACATAAATCTTATTAAGTTATCTAGAACTTTATTATTATCATCTTAAGATGATTCAACAGCTAACAAGGTTAAACAACATCAAGAAGGCATCTCTGTCTAGATTTGGACAGAAACTGTCATTCCACTTTGAACAGCTATAATTGGAGTTCTAGACCACAAAAAATGGTGTTCTTGGACAATTTGGAAAGATTATCAAAAGCATTACAACTCTTATATTATAACAAATACATGATTCCTATGTTGAAATAAGCCAAAAAATACAATCATTCAGATCTGTCCAGAGGACATGCAAAAGCTAACAACAAACTTGTAAAATCTATAAATCCTAAACCATGAGGCCTAAAACCATGAAGGTTTAGGACAAGAAAGATATGGAATTTATCTACAACTTTGGTATTTACCATGTCTTCAGAAAACATCATTTGCATCATGAAATTATCACCACAACAGAGACTGTACAAGCAGCCATTTCAGCATATATGCAACAAGGTTCTTCATCGAGGTCTTTAACAAGATTATATATGTATGACTAATTACATGGATCACAAACTACTATTAACATGGTTACTCAACCTTAGTTATGGTTAGCATGGAGAGGACCCTAATCATTTATTTAAACAAGGAATAAGGAAAAATTAACAAGTATGCATGAGCAATGTAAACACTAGTTGCTATATTCATAAGAGAGCAGACACAAACTATTTACACCTCCAACCATCATGAATGTGACCATACCACCTTTAGCTCAAACCACATGCAACAAAAGCATCACAAGAATATTCATGTGATTATTTGCTACTAAGCTCTCATTAGCTTTTATACATATTAAAACCTATATATTATTTTTAGGTGGTGTTGCAAACATATAGTTTGGAGCTCAGATTTTTATGAATGAATGATGTTATCAAAACATGACTATTGTATAAAGATTACATGCTCATGTTTTATAATTTAATTACTATGAAAAAAAAATTGCTATTGCAAGAAAATAAGTGAGAGCAAGATAAATCTAAATATCAACATTTTCCATAAACATAGGGCCATGTTAGGGTTTCTTAGGCCACAATATCACCATGCAAAGGCAAAGGAACCACATTTCACACTTTTGCATATATAAATTACTTATAAACCATTTAAAACCATTTATCAAGTACCAAACAAGTTAAATCAATAACTCACTCATACTGTATTCAATGAGCATGAAATTTTTACCACAACACGCACATAGCATCAGTAGCCTACCATAAAAATTTCACCTCATTTTAAGCATCACAACTTTAGATATGAATTTATTCCTAGGAAACCCTAATTAACATAGATAAATAAAAACAGCAAAAACCTTCTACTAACACATGTCATAACATGACTCTACTGCATAGATCCACTCTCAAGTATTCCAAAAAATCTTCATTTGCCAAGCCATTAGAGCTATGGATTAGGAGATAATTAAGTCCTAAGTTGACACTACCAAAGCAAAACGAGGATTAAGGTAGAGCTCGGTTTTCATTAGTTTTGGGAGGTCAAACTTGGTCAAACTGATCCCAACCTTTGGTATGTCTTTCTCCAAGAGGTAAACTCTAACTTTTATTTTTGGGTCAACTCAAGTTACTAAACAAAATTTGGAGAACGTGACGTGCCAACTAAATTACTACTAATCCCGTACTTTGAATATTTCTAAGTCTAAAAAAACTAGTCGCAGATTCGATACTCGAGCAGCCTAGTTGACTTGCTTCCAGCTTGGTTTGGTTCTTGGTCCAAGAACAAAGTTTATAGAGCATAAACTGAACCACAACTTTCATTAAAGGATCAAGGTTTGGATCAGCTTGGTTTGCAAGGTATAAGGCTCCAAGGTGTGGTACATGAAACTAAAACCAAGTCTCTATTAACTCCTAGAACAGTTAGCATTTGCTGCTTTTTGAAACTACTTTTGAATGTCCAAACGTGCTCCAAAAGTGATGGGACTTATTTAGTTGTTTCCTCCACATAGTGTACTCTAACTCATATTAAGGAATCCAGTTACTATATGAATTTGGAAGATAAAAATGTCACAACATGTCAACACGCTGTTGCCGATCAGGGACTTGGAAAGATTTCTGAGAGCCCAAAGGAGCATTGCATTCAAACTTGAGGCCACTGTTTGAGTCAATTAGGAGTTGAATCAGGGTTTGGTCCAAAAATAAAGTTTGTGTACTCCACTCAAACTTCAACTTTTATTAAAGGTCAAACTTCATCACTGGTATCGAAATCATTGTTTCATCTTGGTCAAAGCAGCATCCCGATAAAGCCCAAATTAGAGTTTTAGACCGATTGAGTCATTTTTTTGGCATTTGCTCAACATGAACCTTCCATGACTTTTGTTGTAGAGTTCAATTAGAGTCATTTGTGCAAGGTAGCAAGGTTTGGTTCGACATCCCATATTCCCATTCACCCGATGAAGCATTCAAGAAATGTTATAACTTATTATTTCATGTGACTTTTTGATTCCAAACTTCATGAAACTTTTCTAAAGTTCACTATGGATGCATGTTGATGTAATGTACATGAAATAAGCATGTTTAACATTACTGCATGCATAATCTTAATAAGGGTCGACATGTAAGCAAAAGGTATGGTCCAAGTTCAAGTTGGGACTCAATTTCATAGATTTGACCTCAACACCTTTATCATCACTTCCAAGATTATGAACTAGAGATCATGATCATTGCTTGGCCTATCCTACTTAAATCCAAATTCGCTAGCTTAACTCATGACTAACACCTGGGGTGTTACATAGTTTTTTTAGATTTTAGATTTTTTTATTTTTTAAATCTAATAAATAAATAAATACAGAAATTAAAAATACTGAAAAAGATACAAGGTACCTCTATAGGGTTCTCCCCCAAGCTAGCTCGAGGCTAGTTGCTTGGTGAAGACTTCGAGATAGATTATTATTTTATTGCATTAATTTTTATTTTGTTTAAGTCATCCATGTCTATACTTAGCAGTTTTTGGTACAGTGATCAATCATGTTTAATCTGATCAAGGTAGACTAATCAACCTAAGCACCATGCTTAATTTGAAAAGTCTATGAAAGTATGATCGCTGAAAATCATACCCTAAACCAAAAAGTACTTCTATAGAACATGGAAGGATAACCAAAATTTATTCAAGTGAAAATATATGGAAATGTGAACTAATTATTTTCATTTTTAGAGGAATAAGTAAACTATAACTGTAAAGGATAACTACCAACTTACCTTTGGTAAGGGCTCACTATTTAAAGTCCAATGAGCAAGACTCTTCTCCCTTCATTTCTTGCTTGAAGGTACGTCTGTGCCTAGAGAAGTAGGTTATACCTTTTTCACCTACCATACATGCTTAACACTTTTTCATGGTTGTTTCTTAGGCTGTTCATTTTTAGTATATTTATGTATGTCAAACCCATTGAATGGATATCTCATTGTTTGTCCTTGAACGTGAAAACTAACATGCCCTGATCCCACATGTAAAACAACGTTTGTAGTGTTAAGGAATGGTCTCCCTAGGAGGAGGGGGACTTCCTCTTTCTGGCCCATGTCTAGAATGATGAAATCTATGGGGATATATGTGTCTCGAATTCTTACCAAGATGTCCTTTACTAATCCCTCTGGATTTCATGAAGATTGATCTGCCATCTGTAGCCAAAAGTGTGCAATGGATAGAGGTCCACCCAGAATCTTATCATATATTACCTTGGACATGACTGTTGATGCTTGCTCCAAGGTCACACAAGGCATTGTGGAAGACATGTGGGCCAATCGAGCATGTGATTGTCGGGTGGCCAGGATCTTCTTTCTTGGTGACAAATGATGGATCTACAAAATAATCATGGCATTCCCGACATAGAGGCTTACTAAACCTCATTGAGACCATTTTAATAGATTCAAGAGAAGTTCCAGGTTTCCTCGAAATCTTTCCCAATTCAGAAATAGGTATTTGGGCTATTTGGGTTTCAATCATTTTATTAAAGCTCAATTGATTTTTGATGGATGAGGATAAATTTTCAAGTTTAGAATTTATGTTTTCTATCATTTTATCATTATAAGTTATCTTTTTAGTGAGATTTTCATTGATTTTTGCCTGGCCTAAGACCAGTCTTTCAAGAAAGGTTGATTTGAATTGTAATTTGAGTTGTAGTTTGAATAACCTTGCGGGCGGGATTGGTTATTCCACTCATTATTACCTGGTTGATAAACACGTTGTTGATGAAGGCAGCTTCTTCGTGGGTTTTGGGGCAATCATTCCCCGAATGGCCAATGTTCCCACAGACTTCACTCATCATGTGTGAGTCCATGGCCTAGATGGTGCCCATCATGGCATCTTTCTCTTGGGCCTGTTCCTCTAGTTTTTTCATCAAAAGATCTACTTTTGTGAAAAGCATATCCGTCTCCTTCACGGTATGCATCCTTTTTGTGTTTTCCTTCCCCCCCAGCTTTGATTCAACATCAATTTATTGATGAGAACCGTGGCTCCATCAATGGTGAGGGAAAGGAAGGCGCCTCCAGTAGCAACGTCGAGGTGGCCCCTAGACATGGGTATTAATCCATCAAAAAAATTTTGGAGCACTAACCAGTTTTCAATCCCATGGTGCGGGCATGCATGGATGTAGTCCTGTAGCCTCTCCCATGCCTCGGGAATGGTTTCCATGGAGCTTTGCTAGAAGTTTGAAATTCATCCCCTCAGGGCATTGGTTTTGCCCATGGGGAAGAACTTGGCAAGGAATGTTGTGGAACATTTGTCCCATGTCTTGACAGCTTCCTTTTCCTTGTAAAACCACTGCTTCACCTTCCCCGAGAGGGAGAAGGGAAACAAGTGGAGCCTGATGCTCTTAGGTGCGACGTCCTTGATGATGATCATGTCGCATAACTCGAGGAAGTGTTGGAGATGCGTGTTTGCGTCCTCACTAGGCAAACCATGGAATTGGTTTGCCTACACCATCGTGATGAGGCCGGTGCGAAGCTCAAAGTTCCCATCCCCAATGTTGATAGCAGGCCCTATGGGCATGTTGGCAATAGCAGGGGTGGAGTAATCACGGAGGGTCTTGGCCATGATTGGAGTAACGAATGGTGTGGGGGTGACTGGTTCAACTATCAGAGGAGTAGTAGAAGAAGTGGCATGAGACTGTTTCTTCCTTAGAAGTGCCTCTGGATTTTGAGTGTAGTTGTTTGGTAGGTCCAAACCGGTCATACACTATCCTATTTTCATCCACAACAGGAGAAAACACGCAAAATTTACATGCATAAACAATGGCTACCTTACATGCATATTATCATGAACATGTCCTACTAGATTCTTTAATCAATTATGCCTTCCCTAGCAATAGTGCCAGAAATGCTTGTTGGCATTTCTAAATGCAATCACCAAGTACGGAGATAGAATCCATCCCCGACAACTATGCCAAAAGTGCTTGTTGGTATTTCTTAGCGTCATCACTAATGACTAGCAATGACACTAAGTAATAGCCTTCATAGTTCCTTTATAATTTTAGATATTTATCCACAAGCGCACGGAGCTACCATTGTAGCATTTCACCCAGAATATTCAGGGTATTGTTATTTATATTTTTCCCAAAGGAAAGCATTTGATTAAGAGTCTAGTATGGATATGAACTTGAATAATAATGCTTGCAAGTACACCAATGTTTATAATAGGGGTAAGAACAGTGATTTCAAGATAGTGGACACACACTTGGCATTCCTCAAAGGATAAAATAGAGAAGAAAGAATAAAAGAATAATCCTAGTTGAGCAGGCATTGGTCTAGTATAGTCATACAAAGATTAGTTAATGACCATACAAGTTACATAATTAGTCTTAGAGCTAAGTATGAAGCAGGTCGGGGGGCCACCGAGTACTGGTCTGTCAGCAACCTCATGTGACAATTTAGACAAGGGATTACAAGGGATAGACAAGGCTATCACCACCTACCGCCTACCCCTCAAGCATGGAAAGGGACAATGCATTCACTGTCTCTCCATACCCAAGCACTACGCTTGCATATACAGAAACTACCCAAATCCCCCCGGATCTTTTCCTTCAAGGAGCCAAGCTCTCCAAGGTAGCTTTGCCTTGCTCTAGAGCTACTAAAAAGTAAAGCTACTACTACTAGAGAGTGAGGTGTGTGAGGTGAAGCTCAAGTGAAGTGTGTTGAGAGAGGGAGGGGTACCCCTCTATTTATACAAGAGCAAGGCGGTGCTTCTGTCTATCTTTGGTGCAAAAGCATGGGATGCACCACCTCAGCCTAGGGGCATGCCACCGCTAGAGTGAGACGTGGCTGGATAGCACCGACAGGGTGTCGCTCGCCCCTAGCGGTTGGTCACCCCTTGACTGTGGACACTCGCCACCGCCTTTGCCTAGCAGGCCATGGGCTAGACATGGATACCTGCTCTGTGGTGTTTTTCCTAGTTTGCACTAAGTTGATGGCATCTCCCTTGTTCCTTTGTGCAAATCAGCATCGAAAAGCGCCTTTCGGTGAATTCTTCCATGTATTTGTGTTTGTGACCTACAAAATAACATTCTCCAAATACATGTGGAACTTGGTTAGTAGTAAATGCATATGTGATCAACATTGCTTATTTCTCCTTTTTGTGTCTTAATTGGCGATCAGATTTGATTGGTAATGATCACCAACACTAGTTCAGGCTGGAGCCCTACGTCTAGTCTTAGAGATGATCGAGTGCGTGTTCCTCGCTTGAATGCTCTGAAGTTCTTACAATGGGGGTGCAAGAATGGTGGAAGACGTAGGAGATGGGCTGCCCAAAGGGAAACTTTAGGAGCCCTACTATGGTGGGAATGAGTTGAAGATGATGGGAAGGATGCCCTAGCTGCCCTTATATAGAGTTCAGGGCCAGGGCATGTACAAAGAAGAAGGTTCTCCCAGGCAAGGGATCATGAGCTTGAGGGAGGGGCCTAGCTAACTTGGCTTGCAAGCTACGCCATATTATGAGGTACGTCTAGGCGTGATTGTCATCATGGTCTTGTGCCCATGTCATAGTAAGGTGTGGTGTGGTGCTACTATGCCAGCTGTGGTGGCACTGTAGGCACCATGGTGGTTCGCTAGCCATCCTATGCGATGTGGTCTTCATTATGGCCTTCGTCATTGCCTCCTGTCTCCTGGGGGCGTCATACCAGAGTTGGTAGTCACCCTCAGATCATCGATCGCCTTGCTAGTCTTGTGGAGTTGGTGGCCACAATCCTAGGTTCTAGGGTCATGGCCCCCATTGACTTGGTTGGCCTCTAAGTCAAGGCCTCCGTCGTGGATCCCATCCTGTAGTGGATAGAATCATACACATGTCTTATTGGACCATATTTAGATGGTGGGTCAACATACTGGCAGTCACCATCATGTGGTGTTGTCTTGTCTGTGCTACATGGCACAGGGATGCGACTGACCGGACCGAGGTGACCGCTGTCCCTTTGGTCCTTGCGGGTTAGTGCGGCGTGTCTACTCTTGTCAAAGCTAGAGCGCTTGGCTAGGCTTGACCTCTCCCTATTCTTCCTAGGGGTCAGGACGATGGAGAGGTCATGAGTCGCTTGTGCTTCATGTGGCTAAGGCAGAAGGGAGGGGTCATGGCTGACCCTGGCCTTGGTGTTTGGCTAGGTTCTCTTGGCTCAACTGGGTCTTGGTCGTTCGGGCCTTCGCTAGCTAATGTACAATGGGTCGCTCGGCCTGCTAACTAATCGTTGCCTTGAGATACCCACGGATTATAACCCCGACACCAAGAGTCCATGAACAAGCCTAGGCATTCGGGTTACCTGATTTTTTCGGGTCGGGTAATTCGGGTAATGAAAACATACCCGATATTAGTCCCGAAAAAACACTACCCGCAATTTTGGGTACTCGATAATTTGGGTTCGGGTGGGTATTCCCGATATACCCGAATTTATAGAAAACAACAAACTACATAAAATTTTAGTAGCAATTTATATATAATTTCAATAGCAATTTGTATAGAATTTCAATAGCATTTTGTAAAGAATAATGTATTACAGTCACTTGTTCAAATAGAGATAATTATATTCTAATCAAGTGATAAGTTCAAGTGTTCAACTAAAAGCACATGATAAATATGAAGACATAGACAAATGTTTGGGTAGTTCGGGTAGTTTGGGTACCAAGGGATATTACCCTGAATTGTCCAAACTAATTTTGGGTAATCAAAATCGCTATCCAAATTTGGGATTGGGTATCTTGGGTTCAGGTAATTCAGGTCCGGGTTCAGGTAATTTGGGTACGGGTAATGGGTATTAGATATTTTGCCTAGGCTTATCCATGAACTTGTCATAGTGTGTCATTTAGGTCCATGAACTTTGAAAATGCATTTTTGATTCCAAGTGCCATGTAACAAGAAAACCACAGCCCAATCGAAGAACTAATGCCATGTTGGTATTCTTAATGTTTACAGATATAACCTGCAAGCACATAGATATTGTTGTAGCATTTCATCGGGAGTATTCTAAGTATCGTTATTTATATTTTTACCATAGGGAAGGATGGTATGACTATTGACATACTTATGATCATATCATAACTAAGCATCAAAGTCTAAGTAGGGGTAAAAGATGATAATATTTGTATTGTGATACACACATAGAGTCTATTCTCAATAAAGAATAATCCTAAGTCTAGTAAAGAATAACTATAGCAAGCAAGTTAATCATAAATCATCTTGATTCCTTTGGTCTTAAAGAATAAATGAATGAATATTAAAGTACATAGCTAGTGTCTTGATTCCATGCCCAATAGATGTATCGGGGATACCTCACTGGACTAGTTTACGTAGCCCATGGAATAACTTCGTATGGCCAAGCACCTATGCCATAACTGAATGTGGGGGTTACAAGGGATGGATAGGGCTACACCATATGTCGCCTACCCCTATAAACCATGGAGGATTACGTTCATATTTGATGGTGCTCACTAATCTAAGTACCACACTTAGACTAATGGGCACCACTCTTATCCACTTGGAAACAACAAGATCAAACCTGAAAGCTCACCAAACCAACACCGTATCATGAATCAAAACCCTAACAAGGCATTTGCATAAGTCAAATAGATAAACTTTGGAAACCAACATACTAATAAGATCGAACTAGTTCTTGAATGATGAACATATATGAACTTGATCATACTAGATGTTGAATGATGAACAAACATGATCAAGATCATACTAGAATGAAGAACTAGTGTCGGTATAGAAAGTGACCAACTAGTAAATATTTATAGTTTTGCTGTACGATGTGATCAAAGGTGGCCTAGCACTCAATGACACAGGATTTATACTAGTTTAGGCAACGTGCCCTACGTCTAGTTGGGGTCAGTCAGCGACTTTATTCCTGAGCCCAGGTGCTCAAAGTCTATAGTGGGGTTACAAACGAGAAGGAGAAATGAGGGGTGTACGGTCGGTCTGGTCGAAAGGGTCGAGATCGACAGGAGTTACGCTATGAACGAAGTGTCCAACCCTAAACCTGAACTTGAAGAAGTCGACTTGGGTTAACTTGTTGTGTTTGGAGGGAGCACATCCCCTTTTATAGAAGAAGGGGATGGCTTTACAAATGAGAGAGAGTGAGTATGGATATTTCTAAGCCTTGTTGCCCACATTGATGGGGATGGGACAATGGTGGGCACCCGCAATACTATTGATGTCACTTCAGAATGTTAGGTACATGTGGGAGGTTGAGCTGCTTTCTTCAAGACTGGAGGATGTCGGTACCTACAAAAATGTTGTCTCGCCGACTAGAGGCATGGCTTTACCATGTTCACCTAGCACGGTGAATCCTGGTGCCCACAATACCGTCGATGCCCAGAGGTATGTGGGGGGTCTTACCGTACGGGTGTTTTTGACCGGCGCCTACAATACTGTAGAGGTAAATGTCGGCGCCTACAACACTATTCCACAGGGTATGGTCCCTGGTGCCATGGTTTGACTTGCGAGCCCTGTCTTGCCTTCCTTAGTATGCCTTCTGGTTCTTTCCAAGCGAGCATCCCCGGTCGGATGGCCCCACTCAGTACTGGCGCGCCAGTCAGAAAATAGCGATGGGTAGGGTTTTCTATGAACCCTGGTCGGAGACATGGGGTTAGAGTTGGAGGCAGTCCTTGGGTCAGGCTTTCTGGGTGGAGGCCATGCCAAGGCGGCCGAGGCCTGACGCTAGCGCTCCGATCGGAGAGGCCATTCGGAGTTGGCCTGAGCCTAAGCTAGTTCTCCGGTCGGAAAGATGGGCCAAAGGCGGCCAGGGCCTGAAGCTAGTGCTCTGGTCTATTGAATTTAGACTCTTGGGCTAGTCTAGAAGGAAACAAGGCCGTCCTCCTAGGTCGAGCCCTAGCGTGGAAGCTGGTACCCAAGGGACCCTGGGTTTATGAACCCGACAGGAGCCCAGAGCCCCCGGGCGATTCGGGTAGAATCGTCTGGGGGATTTTTGTCTTGCAAGCGGGTGCGCGCGAGCGCACCCATGGGTGTAGCCCCCGAGCCCCTAGGCAGTTTGTGCCGAACCGGCTGGGGGGTGTTTCTGAGTTTTGTCAACGGGGATGTTTTTCTATTTTGTCGGTGGGTGCGCGCGAGCGCACCCACGGGTGTAGCCCCCGAGCCCCAGGCGGTTCAGGCCGAACCGGCTAGGGGTGTTGTCTTAGTAGGCGTGTATGCATGTTTTTTTATTTTGAGACAAAATTTTGTTAAACTGTGGCGTCGTTGCGTGCCGTGGGATCGGGTGAGGCGGAGTCATGAATGGACCCAGGCGTCGATGCACGTCGTGGATCAAGAGAGTTAGTTTAGTTAGTTCAGGAAGCCGTTACGCGAGTTTAGGAGTTGTGGTTCTAGGAGACATAGCCGGATGTCACCGATCCTGTCAATGCGAGTTTAGGAGTCGCGGTCCCAAGAGCCATAGCCAGATGTCACCGATCCTGTCGACATGAGTTAAGGAGTCATGGTCCCAAGCCGTAGCCGGATGTCGCCTATCCTGTCGATGTGAGTTAAGGAGTCACGATCCCAAGCCATAGTCGGATGTTGCCTATCCTATTGACGTGAATTCGGAGTCGTGGTCCCATGGCGTTTAAACCCTTGAGCCCTGTCGGGCCTTCATGGGGGCTGTGAGTCATTTTTGCGCTACCCCATCTAGTTCCTCACAACTGGCGGGGCTAAGTTTCGTTGCCTGTCCTGATCGCTTGGGCTCGAACGACTAGCTCGGTAAGCTCGCTAACGGGTGTGATCGAGTGGAATCCGAGTTCGTCATTCATGACGAGGTTGGCATAGCCCTCTTGTGACATTCCACTACTCCTTTACCTATAGCCCGACAGATGCCTAGGTCATTCCATAGATCGACCCGGGTGGCCTAACGGCCTCCCCTTCGATGGAGATTCTGTGGGCTTGGTAAGAGGTTCAGGATCGAACGAGAAGGTTGAGATGACCCAGTTTGCTAGACCAGACGAAGGCCACACGGTGCTCATCTATGGTTTTCTCCCCTAGCTCTGTTTGGTTGCTCATGTCGAATGAGGCAAGCCACCGCTTCGTGGCGCAACACGGAGCGTTTTGGTGCATTTCGCTGCACGTGCGATGCTCAGTTCTCGAGCCCCCAGGCGGTTCATGCCCTAACTGTCCAGGGGTTCAGGCATATGAGATGAATGCACACATGGATGTATGGATGATTTGTAATGAAACAGAGGGGCTTTGATGGTGTTTTACCTTGAAGACTAGAGCAACAGGGTTCATCAGGCTCCAGTCAGAAACATCCATTCGGGACCTACGCTTGTCAATCGTGGGTTAGCCCTCGCACAAATAGTTTTGTGTTTCATGAACATATGCTTACCTTGATGACGTGAGAGATGGGGTTTGGAGAGCTTCAGTCAGAAATGTTCGACCAGGACCCGTGCTCATCATTCGAGACGGAGTCAGCATGGCCCACATGGGGTGCCCCTTTGCTTCCTACCTATATCTCAGGTGCTTATCCTGAGTGAATCGATCGACTCAGGAGGGTCTAGTTGTCTCCTAGTAGAGATTTCATGTGGTGGGGCCTGCACGACTGGAGTGATGGAGTTTGAAGAGCTCTAATCGAAAACGTCCGACCGGTACCTCTGCTTGTCAATCGTGGGTTAGCCCTTGTGTGAACTGTATGTATTAATGAACACATGCTCACCTCAGTGACCTGAGAGACGGGGTTCAAAGAGCTCTAGTTGGAGTCATTCGACCGGGACTTGTATCTTAGGTGTTTATCCTGAGTGAATCGATCGACTCAGGAGGCTAGTTGGTCTATCCTGGCGGAGACTTCACTGTTGGATTTCTCTAGGTCATGCTTGGGGAGACGGGGAGTTATCCGCATGTGGTGGTGCTTTGGTTTTTGTGCCTGATGTGTGGTGGTGCTTTGGTTTTTGTGCCCGACGTGCGGTAGTGGTTGGTCGTGTGGTGGTGGTGGGCCATGTCCCTATCACGTCCTACCTGATCAAGAGCCATTTCATCGCGCTGGGCACATCTCATCGATCAGGGGCATCCCATCTACATTAAATGGAAAGAGAGAGAGAGAGAGAGAGTTTCTTGCCCCCGCTGCTTTGCCTTCCTGATCGGCACACCCTTTCCTAACCACTACCCCCTTTCCTTTAAGTAGGAGAAGAGAGAGGGTGTTTGCCTCGTTCTTTTGCCTGTTCGTCATCTGCCACCGCCGCCTTTCTTTTTCCTCCTCGTCGAGAGTGTTCCTGAGAGCTGCGGAGGTTTCTAGGAAAGGAAGGGGGAGAGAGCAAGGGAGAAGAGGAGAACTCACCGAAATGTCGGACTGGAGGTCATCCACCATGAGGGCGTCAGTGCTGGAGGCATTTGTTGTGAAGGGGTTCCTGCCGCCATGGGAGGTGGCGCATTGGAGGGTTCCTAGGAAGGAGGAGGAGTTCCCGCAACCTTGTCCCGATGAGGTGGTGTCTTTCCTTACCTTCCACAAGCGCGGGTTAGGATACCCCGCACATTGGTTCCTACGCGGGCTCCTCAATGAGTGGAGTCTAGAACTGCAGCACCTCAATCCGATGGGGGTGCTACACATCACTGGCTTCCTCACCGTCTGTGAGGCTTTCCTCGGGATGGAGCCGCACGTGGACCTCTTCCGACTCTTCTTCTCTGGGAGAGCGATGATAGACTAGAGCTCGGCCGAGATCGCTTCGGTCGGAGGCTTCACCCTGCAGAGGAAGCCGCGTGCGAGAGGCTCGTATCCCGTGTACTCCCCATGTGATTCCAACCGGGGATGGCATGGGGAGTGGTTCTACATTAGGAATCTGGCGGAGGCACCGTTTTCGGCGTTTA
Source organism: Miscanthus floridulus (assembly GCF_019320115.1). Classification (NCBI taxonomy): domain Eukaryota; kingdom Viridiplantae; phylum Streptophyta; class Magnoliopsida; order Poales; family Poaceae; genus Miscanthus; species Miscanthus floridulus. Next base: position 48,967,056 of record NC_089592.1, read on the forward strand.
CCAGTGGGAGGCCAGTGAAGCAGAAGAGTTGGTCATGGGGGTGCACCCACACAGAGAGGCACAAGGTGGAGGTCATTGAGGAGGAGCTCCGGAAGCTTGTAAGGGACGGCCTTGATGGGGTGTAGGTGTTCCACACCCTTTACCGCCGCCGGGTCGCACCATTGGCGGAGAGGACACACCCGATGTGGAAGTATGATGGCCGGTCAGACCCCGACCACATGTCGCTAGAGGAGCTACCGAATGATGAGATCTAGAGTCACGTTAGTCGAGTGCTGCAGCTGAGGCCTAACGAGACGGTGGTGGGAAAACCCATACCGTTTAATGCCTCAATCGTGCCCTCGCTAGTATGGTCCCTCACTTTGCTCGTGCTTTTTCCTCTTCCCCTCTTCTTTTTTGATTTTGGTTCATTCGTTCTATAGGGGCTTGGGAGGTACAAGTCCCGGCCGCACCTTCCCAAGGGGGCAGCGGACCGGGCCTAGTAGGCCGCCTAGAAGGAGGTGGCAGACACCCAAAAGAAGAAGAAAACCAAAGAGGTTCAGCGGAAGGAAGAGAAGAAGAAGGAGGTCACCCGGCGCATGAGGGCCGGGGAACGTGCGAGCGACGTTGAGTCAGAACTCACATCAGATGATCCTATGGATCTGGATGACATGGCCTTCTCCGACGAGGAGGAGAGTCAGGAGGTCATCGTGACCTCAGCGGTGCGTCACAACCCTGTAGTGACATCTGCTGGTGGGGAGCAAGAGGCTACGTGGAGCGCGGAGGTTCCTACGTTGAAGAAGCGTGCGGCTAGCGCGGACACTATTGGTGAGCAAGCGGCGAAGCAGTCGCGGTCACCACGCCCCTCGACGGTGTTGCCAGCTCCACCGTTGCCTATGGCAGACACGGCTGAACGAGCCAGGAGGTCCAAGGAGTGGCCCAATGAATGTGTGGTGGCGGGACCGGTGTCAACGCTGAACTTGCGGCTGGAGGAGGCCCCGCTTGCTGTGAATGTGGCCGAATAGTCCAGGTGGTCGGCAGGGCAGACTGGCGCCCGGTCGACGCGCTGACTCATAGTTAGGGGACGCCCCGACCGCTGCTCCGGTCGGGGAGCCCCGAGCTGGAGGTCGAGGCGATCCGTAGGCCGAGTAGGAGCAGGTTGGGTTGGCTCGAACCCCATCCAAAGTAAGGGGGCATGGGTCATAGCCCGGGAGTGGTCCTTGTTCTGTGGGCGCATCGAGGTTGGGGTTAGCCTTTAGAGTTGTGCCGCTCACCACCCGGTATGTCTTTCTCCATTTTCTTTTGGTTTTTGCTGGCTGAGCTTTTTGTTGGAGTGTGACTGACCCATACCTTCCATCAGTGGCTTGGGGATGCAGGGGATGAGTATTGCCTTGACTATAGTGCAGGAGACCTAGAAGCCCATTCTGCAGTGTGTCACGGCGGCAAGACCTTCCGTTCCAGGGATGGTGCCCTCCGGCTTGGCTGTCGAGGAGGCGGCAGCTGTGGCATCTGTGTTAGCGACGATCCTGGTGCCGATGGTAGTGGTGGCATTGGAGGTGACTCTCGCGGTGGAGGCAAGGGAAACCGAGCTTCCTGCCTTGCCGGGTAGAGGGTCACGTGGCTCGCCCTTGCTGTCAGAGCTGAAGGCGCCAAGGGAAGACGTGGTCGGGCTAGGGTCGGGACTGCCCAGTGGCGGCCCAGGTCGATGAGGTGGTGGAGATCCCATCTGATGATGAGGCAGATGTCCTAGGGGAGCCGTCGGTGCCATTGCAGCAACCCACTAGCGATGTCACGACAGAGCCATTGGTGCCATCGCCAAGCCTGGCGCTGGTCTGATTAGTGGCTGGGACCTCTGGCGGGCCAGTGGTGTCACCGTGGGACTTGGTGGTGGCACGGTTGGAGGCTAGGCCCTCCGGTGAAGTGCCGGAGGGTGACCTAGAATGGCCCTACCCTGAGCACCCAATGAGCGCACGGTTCGTCCTTTGGGACTCCCGGGAGCGTCAGCTCTAGGACATCTTCGAAGGGCAAGGGCATGTCGCGGTATCAGAACTTGCCAAGCTGACCATGCATCTTGAAAGCACCCGGAAGTAGGCTTTGTTCGCCCGGCAGTTGGTTGAGGGCGACATGCAGCTCGCGGTAGAGGTGAGTTTCTAGTACTTGTCTTTTACCCCTGAATCCCTTGTCGGTTGTTTTTAGCGTGCTTACCTTTCATAGGAGATGAGGAAAACATCGTCCCACAAGTCCCACTTCCTCTAGTCGGAGTACGCCTGGATGGCCAAGCTCGAGCGTCGAGTGGAGTCCGCTTGCCGCGAGTCCTGGGACCAGGCGGCCGAGGTGGCCACGGTGTGAGCGGAGGGGCAGCGTGTGGAGGACCAGGGTGACTACAGCCGAGCAAGGGCTCAAGGCAGCAAGGGCCTGCTAGGTGGAGACTGAGGTGGAGTTGTGGGCATCCCTAGCGAACATTGAGGTGGCACTTTAGGAGGCCTTGGCGGCCCTTGATCTGGAGCGCGCTGCCCTAGAGTTGGCAGAGAAGGCCCTAGAGGTGGAGCGGAGGGCTCGGTCGGAGGTGGATCGAGAGATGCGCGTGCTCCAAGGCCGGGTGATGGAGACAAAGGACGTGAGTGCCCAGCTACGTGAGCAGGTGGCCTAGCTATGTGAGCAGGTGGCCCAGCAGCATGAGCAGGTGGCCCAGCTACATGAGCAGGTGGCTCGGCAAGCGGAGGATCTCTCCACCCTTGAGGCTTCTCACGTCGGTATGTCCCCTTTTTTGTTTTTTGTTGTGTTGGCTTTTCCCTTAGCCTGTTTCTGAGCTTGTTGCTCTTCTCGCAGAGCTGGGCAGAAAGGTGGAGGTGCTAGAGTGGGACGTATGGAGGAGCTAGCCAAGTCCCATGAGGAGCGTCGTGCTCTTGAGGGTGATCTTGACCAGATCCGCAACGTTGCCTAGCACATCGTCTCGGAGATCTTTGGGTTAGCGCCGAGCACCAGTGCACCCGCTGTCCAGCTGGCAGAGGTCCCGAGGGAGGACCGAGATCTCATCAGATTCGGGCTGTTCTATAGAGCATCGGGGGTGCTAACCATGGTGGGGACACACCATCCGCACCTGGACTTTCGCCACCATATGTAGCGGATATGCTGAAGGTATGAGCATGGCGGACATCTAGTCGATCGGGGAGCGCTTGCTGCCTGTACTGCGCGGTCGATGGCAGATCAAGTCTCCGCTAAGTGGGTGATGGACGTCCACCGCAAAGACCTAGCCAAAAGCGCATGTGGAGAGGATGCTGTAGAGCTTTCGGATGGCGAAGAGCCTAGGTCAGAGGTGAATGTCGCCCCGATTTTGGCCGAGCCGGATGTCGTGCCAGTCAGGAAGTGAGCAACCTGCACCTTCAGTCGGCCGCAGTCGCCAGCAGATGCCACCAGTGTCAGGTTTAATATCTTGTAGAATATAAGTAGTTAGTAAATGTAGGAAGTTTTAAATTCATGGGGAAGCCCCCATGTAAGATGTTCAGTGGTATGTTTTAATGACTAGCAATCGGTTTTTTGCTTTTGTAATGGAGTTGCTCCGTTCGGGGAAGCTTGTTCCCTTTTGTTCATTAGTTCTTCCTTAGCGTAATTTTGTTTTAAATTTCTTTCTATCTCGTACCTGCCCGTTTGTTCCATAGGTCACAACCTTGTGAGCCCGGGGCATGGCCTACGAGGCGAGGCTGGTCGTAGCCATAGGAAAAGGCGGGGTGCGATCAGTCGGAATGTTCTAAAGCAAAGTTACGTAAGGTAAAACAAAGGAATGAACTACCCTTTTACTTAGGTAGGAAGGAGTTTCTTTATACAAAAGCAAAAGAGTACTTAAGGTAAAAAAATAACAAAGGGGTAGTAGAGCCCCCTGGTGGAGCCCCCGAGCGCTTCGAGCCAAATAGTGTTTGGGTCGGGGTGCTCTTGTAGGAGCGTTCGCTAAGTAAGGTAAGACTGAAACTTAGGAAAAGAATAAAAGACATAGCTGTTCCAAGGTCCATGGAGAGGGCGTCGTCGTCGTCATCCTTCAGTCGGTGCTTCCCTTGGCCCATCAGCCTACCTCAACAGGCACCTGAGGAGCTAGCAGTCCTTGTAGAGATGGTTGACGGGATAGTTGTGGTTGGTGCACGGGCTCTCCATGAGTTCGTGAAAGTGGCCCAGAGGGTCTTGCTGGGGCTGAGTGCCCGCGTAATCTGCCACGGCGGCCAACACAGAGTTGGCCGATCGGCGGCGATCCTTTCTGTTCTTCTTTCCCCTCTATGTGGAGGGGCCCTCGTCTTGATCCTAGCGCTTGGCCTTACCTTTATCGTGGCCCTCATTAAAGCATGGTAGAAAAGGCGCTTACTGGGGGTGTTGGACAAAGGTCCGTGGTTCCAGGTGGTCAGGGCTGGAACTCCGGTCGATGCTGTGCATGTCTTGGTTTGGCCCGAGCCACGCATAGATGCGCAGTCGGTGTGGGGCGGTCATCAAGTTAAGACAAGGAGCGGTTGTGGCTTCTTATGCTGCAATCGGTGGTTGTGGCGATGATAGGGTGTAGTGCCCTGTCTGTTGCGTCCCTATTCCCTGGACGGGGAGCAAGGTCGTGGGTTGGCATCGTGATACGGAGCACTCCGCCTGTTGAATGGCAGTGCTCTCCAACAGTGTAACACCCTAGGTGTTTGTCACCAGTTAAGTAGTGGGTTTGAGTTCAAACATGACAAGTTAAGTGATGATGGAGATGTCAAGTCAAACCTATGGAAATAAGACCCAACCTAAACTCAGATATTGCACCCTTGCTTTACATATAGGCCCTTTTCAAGATATATGCTTGGCTAGTGTTATTGGAATATCTTCATGTCTCTCACATCAATACCCATCTATATGGATCACTGGAAAAGTTTCATGAAGTTTGGAATCAAAAAGTCACATGAAATGATAAGTCATATCTTTGCATGAATTGCTTTATCAAGTGGATGGAAACCTATGAAGTCAACCAAACCTTGCAACCTTGCTCAAACAACTCTAACTGAACTCTACAACAAAAGTCATGAAGGGTTTGTGTTGAGCACATGTCAAGAAAAGGCCTCAATTGGTCGAAAACTCTAATTCCAGGGTTAACGAGATGCTACTTTGACCAAAGTAAAAGAATGGTTTATATTCAAGATACAAGGTTTGACCTTAAATAAAAGTTGTAGTATAGTTTGTGTACTACAAACTTTATTTAAGGACACAAGTCTAAATATATCTCTAAGCTTGACAAACAAAGGTCACAAGATTGATTATGCTGTAGTCTTCAGCACTTAGAATTATTCTAAGTCTGGAGTTTCGCTAAGCAACGACGTTGGCATTCCGCGTTCTCCAAAATTCGTTAAGCAACTTGAGTTGGTCCAAAGATAACAGTTGGAGTTGGACCTTGTTTTGACCCTCGATTTTGGGAGTTTGTTAATCACTGTTAATGCATTGACACTTGCTAATTGGACATTAATTAACTGCTATTCCAAAGACCTAATAGATGTGACCCCTTGATCAATTTTGTAGAGCTTCCTGAGTAGAGCAACTTTGCTACTGGAGCCAAGGTCAGAATCTGCACAGAATATGCCAAAGAATGGACTCCAAGTTGGGCACAGAGACGCACGCCACACGCTCGATGAATTGTCTCTGTGGCAACCATGCACCGAGCGCACCCCCACCATGGCCGACGTGCATCCAAGCTTTGCGCCACATGCTACCTCATGCCCTGCCCCTCCAACCGAGCGTCCGAGCTACTCTATCACTCACTTGCCTCTCCACTCTCCCTTCCTCGCTCTCTGGCGTCGCGCGCGCACTCTAGTCGCGGCCGCCATTGATGCCGCCGACTGAGCTCCCTGCCTCCACATGGTTCTGCTCCTCCAATGCTCCTTAGTCCCAACCAGCTTCGCCTTCGCGTTCCTCGAGTCTCTCCATGCGCATAGTGTCTCTTTCTCGGCTGCCTGCACCGCCATGTGCTGCTGCCGCCAGCGCTTGCTCGGCCATTGGGCCACCGTGGTGCGAACTGAGGCTACCCACGGGTGCGTGAGGGCCCATGGTCCTTCCCCGCCACTCCACGGCCGTCGGCGCCGCCTTAGCCGGCCGGAGCCGCGAGCCGGCCAACCTCTAGGCGCTGCTAGTGAGAGGAAGAAGAAGAAGGACCACACGCGAGAATAGAAAGTTTTATAGGGGGTTAAGTGAAGAATCAGTGACTCATATGAATAGTGCACTAAAGGATCTATTTGTTTGGGTTTAATTTCTGTAAACTATAGGGTCCCCGATGCAAGTTTACATTCCTTTTCTTTTGATTTTTACAGATTTGAATGATGAACTTTGAAAATTCATATTAATTAGTAGAAAACTCCCAAAATAACAAATGTGGACTTTTTGGAATCCTTGTGAAATTATCTATACACTAGATCTATAATATGGCATGTTTTAGTTTAAAGTTTTAGCTGTAAAAATGGAGCTATGTAGGTTAGGGTTTGAATGCTAGTCTTACTTGTCTTTTTTATAATTGTAGTTGTTGTCCTCAAATAATTGTGAAATTTTTGTGGAGTGCTACTAAGGTTATTCTTGATGTCTAGTAAAAAGTTCAGTATTTTAGGTTTAAGATCTATAAAAATAACAAACTACCTGTATTGCCTTAACCCTATTCTGAATAGGTCTGCATGATTGAATTAATTGGCTGAGTTAAGTTATGAATCATGACTTTATTATAATACATGAGTTGTAGTACTTTTATTAAGCTTTTCAAAAAGCTAAATATCATGATTTTTGGTTAAGTAGATCTTGAATTATACTTGCTTAAATCTCTGTGGCTGTTTCTGCCCAAACCCAGAGAGGGTTTCCTTGTTCTTACTGTGGGGTCTTCTTAGTAGTAGAATTAGCTTTAGGTGTTTAAAACAAAGTTGTTTAGAATTTACTAAGATTTCTAAAAAGTCTAGAACCACATTTACAGGACATGTAAAACTCCAGTTATAGCTGTCTAAAGTGGCATGCCAGGTTCTGTCTATGTTTTGGACAGAGATGCAATTATTGGATTAATTGACCCTTCTAACTGTAGAATAATCTTAATATGAGAATAATAAAGTTGTAGGTAACTTCCTAAGCTTTTCAAAAAGTTATGGTTCATGTTTGTTGGAGGTCTAGAACTCCAGTTATGCTTCTCTGAAGTTCCTATCAGTTTTCTGTACCACAGCTGTTGGGTTGCATTTGCAGTTTTGCTTGTGCAATTATTTTCGTGGTGTAAATGATGTTTGCTATGGTTGTAGTGAATACAAAAGTTGTAGAAAATTTCATGATATTGCTTGTGTTCAAATTGTAAGGCTATAGGCCTGATAGTGTAGGAGTTACATGACTTTTAAGTCTTCTGTTAGGTTTTGATTGTATTCTGAGTAGATCTAAAAAATGCTAGTGTTTGATCTAGTTAGGATTTGAATGAGCTTTTCATGATAATAACAAAGTTGTAGATAATTCATATATCTAGCTTCTGTTCAAATTTGGTGGTATTTGGCCTTGTGGTTTGTGAGTTATTCCTATTTAAAGTTGGGATTCAGAAATGGCTGCTCTCTGTCAATTGTGGACCAGTTTCTGTAAATGGGTATATTTGACTTAGTTAACTTGAGAATCATGCTAAGATGATTAAATATGAATTGTATAAAATTCCATAAGATTTCCAGAATGTGTTGTTGCATGGCTATTGGATTTGTATAACTCTAGTTATGATCCAAACATGAAGTTGTTGTTTCTAGTCCAGAAATAGACATATGCTAGTTGTGGTTGTTTACTCCATGTGTGGCTAAGTGTGGCTTATGCCCTTGTTGATGGTCAAGTTATGATATTGTGACCTTGTTAAACTTGTGTCATGCTTGATGTGCTTGCTCTCTATAGTTAGTTGTGTGATGTTAGTTAAATAGCTATTGGTGTCTATGTCTTGCATAATCTTGTGTTTGTCTTGAATGTTTATGTGATGCATCTTGTATTACCATTCTTCATATTCATGCACTTGCATCTTGCATTTCATCTAGGTGCACTAGATGAACCACGTGAAGGACGTGATGTTGGAGCCAAACCCGAAGATGGTGTATGGTGGACCTATCCCGAAGGTGGAAGGACTGGACAAGTGCTAGGACGAGAAATGCTCACCAAGCGTGTGTCGTCTAACAAACATTAACCTAGTGTTGGATCCCAGGCAAGCCCTGGAGCATTCTAAGCCTCCAATGTTTTTACAAATATCTTGAGTATCTTTTATTGTTGATGATGCATTAAGTATAGGAATTGGTTGGAACCAATTGTTGCATTATATCCTTACCTTGTCTAGATAAAATCATGTGAATCCTAATTAAGTGTAGGATTGAATGATGCTTAGCTATGCTTAGACCAGTAGAAGTTGGGTGATTTCTTGTCACCTGCGAGATGTAGGATGAGCTCTAGTCATGGTTGGCTATATTTGCTATCATGAAAAAGAACCATGTGTTAATAATAAAAAGAGACCGGACGGGATGACGGTAGTGCAGCAACAAGGCATGGAGGTCTTAGGTGTGAATCTACCCCCGTCTGTGTCATTAAGGACCGATATGCTGTACGTCCTTATGTCATGTTGAACGTAGCCTAACACTTAGCTAGCCAGATAAGTCGTTCCAACTGCGAAGCCTAGTAGCTCAATTTAGGCCGAGGACGCGAGCATGGTAAGTCTAGCTGAGTACATTCGAGTACTCAGGGTTTATCCCACCTTGTTGCAGGTGAAGTTCTCGGCCTGCTGAAGATGGTGGCTAACCACTAGTGGGCTCGGTGATTCTATTGTTACTTCTCATCTATATGCTTTTGTCGGATGATCTCACTTATGCTAGCAATATATTTGGAACTTATATTAATGTAATCATTTAAAAGCTATGTTGTTTTCACTAAGCGGTTTTGAAACCCAAACTTGTACTATTATTTGTGAACCCTATTGTAATATTATTTTCATAGCAACTCTGCGTATATGATGTGTATTTGCTTAGTCACGCGATCTTGGTTGTGATGTTGATTTACCGAGGTCTTTCGGGACACTCGGCGGACTACCGGGTTTATATAGGTGAAAGTATGCGTGTGTCAACGTGTTAGCGGGGACAGCCGTACTTGATCTTGTATAAATTGGGCAGTTCTGTCACAGCTGGCATCAGAGCAAGATTAAGCATAATACTGTAATGTATGTCGTTTTAAAAACAAATTTTTGGTTTTAAAAAGCCTATTTTGACTAAAACTTTAGCTACAAACAAATTTGTCAAAACTTATTTGCAAAACTATGCTAGCGACATCCTCCTTTATGCCCAGTTAAGGACTATTAGGTGGCTATCTAAGTACTAACATGGGGATTTTTACTTTCATCGTCCATACGGCGTGCTATAGTATGGATGCCATCCGCTTGGGTAGTAATGTATGGATCAATTGCCTCTACGTCTAGGTAAGTGTGAGTTGTGAGAGCATGATCATCCAACTGTCGGTCTAGGGGAGAGTTAGCTGTGGTTACTGGAATATTTACATGTTACACACATATATATATGAAGGTACTTAATTGTGGGTATATTTATCGGGTAGCTATGGATATCGAAGTATATACATCTGGGGATATATATATGGAGAGTATCTTAGTTTACTGCTTTCATTGTGTGCTTATTTATCTCTTGTGGGGATGGGTTGCAATGAATTTGCCTGCAGGTACGCTAACCACGAATGCGTAGATTGAATGTAGCTGACGACTAGCTATATATCGAGAGAGGACATGTTATGCCACCTGACATAGAACGTGATTGCCACCTTAGGCTGGCAATTTCATGAGAACGAATAGAATGAGCATGCATCATGATTGTGCTTGTGCATAAATATGCTTCCCTCACTTTGTTCTAATATTAAGTAACTTGTGAGCAATGTGATGTTACTATCTTCCCTATGTGAAGCTAGACAAAATGCCTTGTCCCATGCTGCTTGAATAGCTAGGCTTGAAGGTAGTGTGTGATTAGTTTCTTCTTGTATGTTTGCTTCTAGAGGAAATAGATGACAAGTTATTAATTAGCAAAAACTTCACCCCTTCGAAAACTAAATTGCTATATGTAAGTAAAACTTGTTTTGTAGAGATATCCACCTACTCAGTAAAAAGGAAATAAAAAGATAACAACACCTTACTACCAAGTTTATGTGTATTGGTGTTGCTGTAGGTGACTACTTGTTATGTGCGAGTTTTGTGCTTAGTAATAGTCGCTTAAGCTAATCGGATTGAGTATATTCGAAATGCTTGCTTAAGACCATGATGTAGGTGTGGATGCTCGTTATCTAGGTAGTGCCGTAGTTGTCACCCTTTTGTCCTTGGTAAGCATACGAGTGTAGAAGAGCGCTATCCTGGAACAGCGTCCAAGTTTTGATAATCTCATGTGGTAGTTTCCAATTGAGTTCTTGCTTAGGAACCTGAGCCTGTACATGTGGGTGCTAGCCTTGAACGTTGTGCTACGAAGACCTTTATCCATGCCTCTGCTTGACCTTAGGCCCAAGCTTAGTTCCCTTGAATGCTTGCATGTTTCGTGGTTGTCCTGCTCTTATGTGGGAGGACCCTGCTGCAAAAATCCTTATTAGATCTCATTGCTCCTTCCTTTTACTGATGATCTGGTGCAACACTAATCGCTATCTATCCTGGCTTTGGAACCTTTTCCTCACAGATCATGTCATTGCTTTATCAACTGAATCCCTAGTTAGTGCAATGGCTCTATCCCTTGAATCTCATTTGTTTTGTCTCCAACCCTTTCAAGTCTCTAAATATTTATCAGTACTGATATCATGTCGCTGCTCGACAAGACCAAATCTCATGTTAATCTTTATCTAGTAATCAATTTGGTGGACACAAGATGTATATGGGAATTAGGCAAGAGTCCCCTGCTCAGTTGTCTTCGGCAATTAAGCGATGTTCTTTTGCGCTATGTTTTGATCTTTTGATCGCCTCCTGGTTGAGTCTTAACATTGTGACTACCATTATTTGCTATCCCTCCTTCTCATGGTGCTTGCTCCTATGCAGCCCAATTTGTGCCACGTAAGATTTCTTGTGGGTTGTATGTTCGGTAATGGTGCCACGATTAGCAATCTACTGGTGCCGCAACGAAACCGAGGGCATCCTGTGGACTGCAGCCACAAGGTTGTGCTACTCGGCATGCACTGGTATCGAGGTTCCTAGTCATGATCCATTGCAGAACTACATCGATGTGTTATTTTCACATGAGCTCTTCCTTGGTTATCTCTCCTTATCTTGTCTGTAGATCTATATGTCAAACCAGATGCAATAGGACTTCCTTCTAGAGACGTTCAGAGGATAACCTTTGAAGAATAGGTCATCGACATAAATATTAACAGACAGCAAGAGGTGGTAAATAAGCGACTCTACCTAACTGTCCCTATAATGACGTCGATCGTCTGATGAGCAACTTATGTCATCCATGTTGGATCAGAAAGGTACCCAACACTTAATGTTGGACAAGTTATCAATCTAATGATAATGGATGGCAATGTCATGTGGTGTAACAGGTCACCGGGTGCTCATGAACCTCCTGTTCAAGTTCTTGATCTATAGGTGCATGATGGTCATACAGTTGAAATCAACCATCTCTAGTGTGACTCCTTATCTGCAGACTTCGATGGCGACTGTCTGTTTGTGCCTCGATTACAATTATTGTTGTGGTCAAGAGTAAGAATTTGGAACTTTGAGTGTTGACAGACAACTGATTAGTTACTAGTCGGAAGCTTAACCTCCAGCTAGGTGACAACTTTTTGCTAATTACGAAGGTTATGTCTCGCAGAGCAATGTTAAGCAATGTAATAGCAAGCCGTTTAGCAATGCAACTACTGCTTTGTTTTCTAAAACCTGTGCTATCAAGTCAATTCCATCTTGGGCAATCACATAGATAGTACAAGATGTTGTATCGGCTACGTAAGGAGCTAGCGAAAGCATGTGCCTAGTTTCAATCAGCATCATTGTGCCCCTAGGTACCACAAATGGATTTGTTCAAGGTTCTATTGGACCATGTGCCAGAGAACATGCAGAAACGGTTCCTTGTCTATGTAGGAATGCCCTACATGTGTAATAATGCTTTGTGCCCTACGAAAACAGCCCACAAGTCCAATGCTTGTGCATAGTCAAGTTGGTGTCTAGATCAACGGCGGAAATTGTTACCTAAGAAACATGTCAGGAAAACTCTAGCCTCCATCCTCAGCTAGGGAAAGGCTGCTGCTACTATGAGAAAGGTTAGAGAGTGCAAAACACACACCTCAATGTGTGAAGCAAAGAAAAGGGAGAACATGAAATCTGTCCAGATTTTGTGGCACTAAACCGGTTATCTTCAAGCCGGCGATTAGTGACTCAAACGAAGTTGGATTTACCCCAAAATTGGTGATCTCATTCCTTGCTTAGGACCCTTCAATGTCTTAAGTTGGTTTGAGTATTGGTTGAGTAAAACAATGGATTTGAGAGATATCTTGTCGGCTCGGTTTGCTGCCATTTCCGAACATAGCAGTTTTGGTAGATGAATTGTTTGGATGGTCAAACGGTGTCCGGTTGAGTTGAATTTTGGTGAGTAGTTAGGGGACTCATGGATCTATATTCCTACCAAAATTCATGCACAATGGAGCACTAGTTTGTGAAATAGGAACAGAAAACCAAAGAGTACAGAATCTGTAATTTCTTTGTGACTGCGGTCATCCTTCGCATTCGAAAGTTGTGTTACAATTGATGCCAAGGTATGCAACATGGTCAATGTTTTGCCGTTAGATAATACTTTAGATGCCCTAAAGAAGACTCATTGTACCCCTTTGTACCTTGTTCTTGGCCGCTTCTATCAACAATGTTCGAGCAATCAAGGTGTTCTACGAGTCAATTTGTATCCTTGCAAATCGGAAGCAATTTGAAAGGCGTCAAACAGCAAATTTCAAAATTGTGATTTGGAGATATTGACTGACATGAGAAATGAAGCCCCAATGTCAAAAGTAGTTCCACAAAGATAGTTTTGATATAGTGCAAGTCAACTCATCGTACGAAGCAACTGCACCATGAAGGAGAATCATACTCAAAATGCATGATAGTGAACTATTTCCCTAGTTTGAGGAAATATTTGACACTTTTATTGTACTCTAGGCCTCGCTATCCATCGTCCTTGACAATGTTTTCCAATGCTACCTTGTCATTTGGTGCCTTTCATGTGTTTTTACCCAAGAGGTTACATCAAATCTAACCCAGATTATTGTTGCCACTTAGATTATAAGGTTCCCTTAGCTAATGAGCATCGAAATTGCTGGGTAGACAGAGTTAGCTATCACATTCATCTTCACTCAACAGACTCAGATAATACAATGTTGTTATCAGAGAAAGAGCACTGCATACATGGAACATTATGTAGCTTCCCATCAGTTGACATCTGAGTGATTGCACCGCGACAGCCGGCTTGGATATTGGTTAGCTAGCTTCTCATTCCCTCAAAGAATGTTTACCCCATCTATGATCACATCCTTTATGGAAAGTTGTGCTCAAGCCACTTGAGTGGAGAACTGCTTTTCAAACCTTGAGAACAAAGATAGCACCGTTGCGAGGAATATCCGTCAATAGACTGCGGTCTAGTGCAAAGTCCATAAGGTCTGTGCTATATCCACTAGGGAAGTAGATGTTACAAGTATTTAGTCTATGCTTGAATCACTCTTCGTGCATCGAGGACGAAGTACACAGGACAGTGCTATCTTGGATTCCTCCCAATGTAACAATGCTTTATGGAAGCCAATGAACGAAATTCTTTTGACAAAAATTTACTACAAAGAACAAGTATAGAAAGTTATTTCAACCAATTTGGTCCCTCTGATGCTTGAATGCTATGTAGCCTAAAGCTATCGCTAATAATGGAAACTGGTAACATGTCTCTCTTCCATAAAAGTCTTTCATCCTGAATCTCGGGACGTGATTCCTTTAAGGGGGGAGGGCTGTAACACCCCAGGTGTTTGTCACTAGTTAAGCAGTGGATTTGATCTCAAACATGACAGGTTAAGTGATGATGGAGATGTCAAGGTCAAACCTATGGAAATAAGCCCCAACCTAAACTCGGATATTGCACCCTTGCTTTACATATAGGCCCTTTTCAAGATATATGCTTGGCTGGTGTTATTGGAATATTTTCATGTCTCTCACATCAATACCCATCTATATGGATCACTGGAAAAGTTCATGAAGTTTGGAATCAAAAAGTCACATGAAATGATAAGTCATATCTTTGCATGAATTGCTTTATCAAGTGGATGGAAACCTATGAAGTCAACCAAACCTTGCAACCTTGCTCAAACAACTCCAATTGAACTCTACAACAAAAGTCATGAAGGGTTTATGTTGAGCACATGTCAAGAAAAGGCCTCAATTGGTCAAAAACTCTAATTCTAGGGTTAACGAGATGCTGCTTTGACCAAAGTAAAAGAATGGTTTAGATTCAAGATACAAGGTTTGACCTTAAATAAAAGTTGTAGTATAGTTTGTGTACTACAAACTTTATTTAAGGACCCAAGTCTAAATATATTTCTAAGCTTGACAAACAAAGGTCACAAGATTGATTCTACTGTAGTCTTCAGCACTTAGAATTATTCTAAGTCTGGAGTTTCGCTAAGCAACGACGTTGGCATTCCACGTTCTCCAAAATTTGTTAAGCAACTTGAGTTGGTCCAAAGATAAAAGTTGGAGTGTACATGATGGCGAAGAGCATGTATAAAGATGGCACTCGTTGGACCTTGTTTTGACCCTCGATTTTGGGAGTTTGTTAATCACTGTTAACGCATTGACACTTGCTAATTGGACGTTAATTAACTGCTGTTCCAAAGACCAAATAGATGTGACCCCTTGATCAAGTTTGTAGAGCTTCCTGAGTAGAGCAACTTTGCTACTAGAGCTAAGGTCGGAATCTACACGAAATATGCCAAAGAATGGACTCCAAGTTGGGCACAGAGACGCACGCCACGTGCTCGATGAATTGTCTCTATGGCAACCATGCACCGAGCGCGCCCCCACCATGGCCGACGTGCATCCAAGCTCTGCGCCATGCGTTGCCTCATGCCCTGCCCCTCCAACCGAGCGCCCGAGATGCTCTATCACTCACTCGCCTCTCCACTCTCCCTTCCTCGCTCTCTGGCGTCATGCGCGCACTCCAGTCGTGGCCGCCATTGATGCCGCCGGCTAAGCTCCCTGCCTCCACATGGTTCCGCTCCTTAGTCCCAACCAACTTTGCCTTCACATTCCTCGAGTCTCCCCATGCTCGTAGTGTCTCTTTCCCGGCTGCTTGCACCGTCGTGTGCTGCTGCCACCGGTGCTCGCTCGGCCATCATCGCCAGCACACGCGGCCAGGCCACGTCGGGCCACCGCAGTGCGAACTGAGGCTACCCACGGGTGCGTGAGGGGCCATGGTCCTTCCTCGCCACTCCACGGCCGCCGGTGCCGCCTCAGCCGGCCAACCTCCAGGCGCTGCCAGTGAGAGAAAGAAGAAGAAGGACCACACGCGAGAATAGAAAATTTTACAGGGGGTTAAGTGAAGAATCAGTGACTCATATGAATAGTGCACTAAAGGATCTATTTGTTCGGGTTTAATTTCTGTAAACTGTAGGGTCCCCGATGCAAGTTTACATTCCTTTTCTTTTGATTTTTACAGATTTGAATGATGAACTTTGAAAATTCATATTAATTAGTAGAAAACTCCTAAAATAACAAATATGGACTTTTTGGAATCCTTTTGAAATTATCTATGCAGTAGATCTATAATATGGCATGTTTTAGTTTAAAGTTTTAGCTGTAAAAATGGAGTTATGTAGGTTAGGGTTTGAATGCTAGTCTTACTTGTCTTTTTTATAACTGCAGTTGTTTTGCTCAAATAATTGTGAAAGTTTTGTGAAGTGCTACTAAGGTTATTCTTGATGTCTGGTAAAAATTTCAGTATTTTAGGCTTGATAGTTTAAGATCTATAAAAATAACAAATTACCTAGTATTGCCTTACCCCTATTCTGAATAGGTCTGCATGATTTAATTAATTGGCTCAGCTAAGTTATGAATCATGACTTTATGATCATAAATGAGTTGTAGTACTTTTATTAAGCTTTTCAAAAAGCTAAATATCATTATTTTTGGTTAAGTAGATCTTGAGTTATACTTGCTTAAATTTTGTGGCTGTTTCTGCCCAAACCCAGAGAGGATTTCCTTGTTCTTACTGTGGGGTCTTCTTAGTAGTAGAATTAGCTTTAGGTGTTTACAACAAAGTTGTTTATAATTTACTAAGATTTCTAAAAATTCTAGAACCACATTTACTAGACATGTACAACTCTAGTTATAGCTGTTTAAAGTGGCATGTCAGTTTCTGTCTATGTTTTGGACAGAGATGCAATTATTGGATTAATTGACCCTTCTAACTATAGAATCATCTTAATATGAGAATAAGAAAGTAGTAGGTAACTTCCTAAGCTTTTCAAAAAGTTATGGTTCATGTTTGTTGGAGGTCTAGAACTCCAGTTATGCTTCTCTGAAGTTCCTATCAGTTTTCTGTACCACTGCTGTTGGGTTGCATTTGCAGTTTTGCTTGTGCAATTATTTTCATGGTGTAAATGATGTTTGCTATGGTTGTAGTGAATACAAAAGTTGTAGAAAATTTCATGATATTGCTTGTGTTCAAATTGTAAGGCTATAGGCCTGATAGTGTAGGAGTTACATGACTTTTAAGTCTTCTATCAGGTTTTGATTGTATTCTGAGCAGATCTGAAAGATGCTAGTGTTTGATCTAGTTAGGATTTGAATGAGCTTTTGATGATAATAACAAAGTTGTAGATAATTCATGTATATAGCTTCTGTTAAAATTTGGTGGTATTTGGCCTTATGGTTTGTGAGTTATGCCTATTTAAATTTGGGATTCAGAAATGGCTCCTCTCTGTCAATTGTGGACCAGTTTCTATAAATGGGTATATTTGACTTAGTTAACTTGAGAATCATGCTAAGATGATTAAATATGAATTGTAGAAAATTCCATAAGATTTCCAGAATGTCTTGTTGCATGGCTATTGGATTTGTATAACTCTAGTTATGATCCAAACATGAAGCTGTTGTTTCTAGTCCAGAAATAGACATATGCTAGTTGTGGTTGTTTACTACTTGTGTGGCTAAGTGTGGCTTATGCCCTTTTTGATGGTCAAGTTATGATACTTGTGACCTTGTTAAACTTGTGTCATGCTTGATGTGCTTGCTCTCTATAGTTAGTTGTGTGATGTTAGTTAAATAGCTATTGGTGTCTATGTCTTGCATAATCTTGTGTTTGTCTTGAATGTTTATGTGATGCATCTTGTATTACCATTCTTCATATTCATGCACTTGCATCTTGCATCTCATCTAGGTGCGCTAGATGAACCACGTGAAGGACGTGATGTTGGAGCCAAACCTGAAGACGGTGTATAGTGGACCTATCCCGAAGGTGGAAGGACTGGACAAGTGCTAGGACGGGAAATGCTCACCAAGCGTGTGTCGTCTAACAAACACTAACCTAGTGTTGGATCCCAAGCAAGCCTCGGAGCATTCTAAGCCTCCCATGTTTTTACAAATATCTTGAGTATGTTTTATTGTTGATGATGCATTAAGTATAGGAATTGGTTGGAACAAATTGTTGCCTTATATCCTTACCTTGTCCAGATAAAATCCTGTGAATCCTAATTAAGTGTAGGATCGAATGATGCTTAGCTATGCTTAGACCGATAGAAGTCGAGTGATTTCCTATCACCTACGAGATGTAGGATGAGCTCTGGTCACGGTTGGCTATATTTGCTATCATGAAAAAGAACCATGTGTTAATAATAAAAAGAGACCGGATGGGATGACGGTAGTGCAGCAACAAGGCATGGAGGTCTTGGGTGTGAATCTATTCCCATCTATGTCATTTAAGGACCGATACGCTGTACGTCCTTATGTCATGTTGAACAGCAGCCTAACACTTAGCTAGACGGATAAGTCGTTCCGACCACGAAGCCTAGTAGCTCAATTCAGGCCAGGGACACGAGTAGGGGTCCGCAATCTGGATGGCAGTAAGGATGTGCAGGGAACCATTGGCGTAAGCCCAAGGGCGGGTTAAGTCACCGAGCACTCATGGCAGAGTGGTTCTCTGATTTTGCGGCACTGATCGGACTCGTGACTCCTGAATTGTACCAAAGGTGACTTGTTTGCGACCCTGACGGGGGAAGCAAGGTTTGTGTTAGGAATACCCCTCCAGCTGGATAGGAATCGATTCGAATCGTCGTCTCTCCCAGATAGTGAGAACTTGACTGAGCAGCGGCAACATAGATTCACTAAATTTAAAGATATGGTTAAATGATGATGATGATAATGATGACAATGAGCCATGAAATATCTAATATGGTTATTATTCTTTGCAACTTAATCAAGTGATTGATTAGAACAGGTGCTAATATAGATGGTAGGTAATGGCTAAAAGTCACTGCTAGTACAGGTGAATAATGCTAATGGTTACTCAAGCTTTTATGCAAAAAGGTTGTCCAGCCTGATCTACTAAATTAAGCTATGCATGATCCTTGGTGTCATTTGTTTTGGTTTCCGATGGGTAAGTCTAGCTGAGTACATTCGAGTACTCAGGGTTTATCCCACCTTGATGCAGGTGAAGTTCTCGGCCTGCTGAAGATGGTGGCTAACCGCCGGTGGGCTCGGTGATTCTATTGTTACTTCTCATCTATATGCTTTTGTACGGATGATCTCACTTATGCTAGCAATATATTTGGAACTTATATTAATGTAATCATTTGAAAGCTATGTTGTTTTCACTAAGCAGGTTTTGAAACCCAAACTTGTACTATTATTTGTGAACCCATTTGTAATATTATTTTCGCAGCAACTCTGCAGTATGTGATGTGTATTTGCTTAATCACGTGATTTTGGTTGTGATGTTGATTTACCAAGGTCTTTCGGGACACTCGGCGGACTACCGGGTTTATATAGGTGAAAGTATGCGTGTGTCAACTGTGTTAGCGGGGACAATCGTACTTGATCTTGTATAAATTGGGCGGTTCTATCACAAACAGTGCCCAGAGGTTGATGAGTATAGGCCTGATCTTCCTAGAGGTAGCCGGTAAGTTCGATTTGTGGAGATCTCGACGTTGGCGATCCTGGCTTCAAATCAGACACGATTCGAACCCTGCAACCGTTACACCACTGCTCCGTTGGTTATCAACCAAGCACAACTTGATTGACCTCACCAAGAAGGCTTTTCCTGCAAGTGAATCGAAGAGCACAAGCAAGAAGGTAAAACACGCAATCTGAAATTGCAAATATGAATGACGCGAATATCAATAAAGGATTCAAGAACTCGGTTCCAAAGGACTAATCGACACAGTGGAGGAGATCAAGAACGGGGGCCCTAGATCACTGTAAAAGGATTTGTCATCACAGTTACAATGAACGATTCAGTTTCTCGATGAAAACTAAACTCTAAACAAAACCCAATTGTGTAGCAGCGGCGGCAGGCTGTGTTTATAGTCTAAGACTCGACCTAGGGTTGGGGACGGCTAGGGGTTGGGCGCCCACAACTTGGGCTTAAGGCCCGACACGATACATAGGCCAAGTTGGCCCAAATAGGTGATGCAGCACCTTGCCGTGGTCACACAGAATGATCCACGGACCTTCTGGAGCTGGGACCAGATCCAAAATGATGGCGTCGTCGTCCCCTTTCCAACGCATCCAAGAACGGCCCATTTCGATGTCGTATGAGGAAGTTATGACCTGAAACAGTGACGACTGTGTCTGCTGAATCCGAGGGCGACGTGGCAGCTGAGTTGGGAACGAATTGGAACTTGGGGAAGACCATAGCATCGGTGTGTCCAGCGTGGTGATGTCCTCATCATCCTCCCCTTCTCGAATTGGAGTCAGTCCTCGACTCCATCTTGGCGATGTCCTCATCATCCCCTCCTTGTAGAATTGGAGTCGTCCTCGACTCCATTCCCATCATCAGCGAACTCCTGCAAAAGGTTAGTGACAGCAGGCAATGCACCAGACATAAAAGGTTGACAAAACATAGTATAACATGGTGCATCAGGATTATCACATAACTCAGCAGTAGCAGGAGTTGTAACAAGAAAAGCACCTCCTTTTAACTTAATCCCATTATTTTTAGCAATGTCTATTGGAGGTTTATTTTTGATCTCATTAGCATATTTAATAATATCCGTAGGAGACAAAGGCAGCAATGTAATTTTCTTGTCCTTATGTATGATAGTGTATGTATTAGTTCTACCATGGTGTAAAGCATCATTATCAAATTCCCATGGGCGACCTAACAAAATGGAACAAGCTTGCATAGGGACAACATCAAAATCAGCAGTATCATGATAAGAGCCTGTGAAAAAGCTAATGTGTGCTGATTTAGTTACCTTAGTCTTACCACTATTATTGAACTATTGAAGTTTATATGGATACGAATGTTGTCGTGTGGTCAAGCCAAGCTTGTCAACCAAATCTGAACTCGCCAAGTTGTTGCAACTCCCGCTATCAATGATAGTGAGAACACGACAACCCTGCACAATGAGATACATGTGGAACAAATTGTGGCGTTGGATCTTCATCTCTTCTTCATGACCCACACGTGTACTCAACACACGCTGCACAAAAAGGCTAGGGTAGTCCGCGGCAGCAGCCACAGAGTCAATGGTGATGGCCTCCTTGTCATGATCGCCCTCGATGGGATCTGCATCAATGTTAGCAGCAAGGGCTAAATCATCTTCAACATCACTAGCGCTTACATATCCATCCTCGGTAGCAATGAAAGCGTGACGACTGGGGCATTCCTTCATGACATGTCCCATGCCTTTGCATCGGTGGCAAATGATTTTAGAGCTGGACGAAGAGGAGCTAGTAGAAGCACCCGGAGTGCCACCTTTCTTCAGCTGTGGAAACTGCACATTAGACAATTTACTTACCCCGGAAGAAAATGGAGGTGTAGATGGCTGTGGTGCAACAGGAAGCTTGGGCGTCTCCGGCTCGGAACGCTGCTAAAAATTTCTCCCATTGTTAGACCTGAAAGGCTGGTGTTGTTTGCGTCCCTGTACTTCTCGTTCGGCCTTAATAGCAAGATGATACAATTGGGAAAAATTGCGCCATTCTTTGTAATCAAGTATGTTCTGTATATCATGGTTTAAACCACCAAAAAATCTAGCACTAGCATCATCATCATCTTCATTTATACCACAACGTGCTAAACCAATAAGCAATTCTTGATAGTATGCTTCTACTCCTTTATCACCTTGTTTTAAAGTTTGTAGTTTCAAACGTAAATCACGTTGGTAATAAGGAGGAACAAAACGAGATTTCATACGTTGCTTTAAAACATTCCAAGTTTGAGGCACAGCAGCAGCATTATTGGCATTGCAAAGATCACTCCACCAGAACAAAGCAAAATTAGTAAACTCACTAGTAGCAAGTCTAACTCTATGCTCAGCAGGAACATTATGAGAATCAAATTTTTGTTGAACAGCAAGCTCCCAATCTAAATATGCCTCTGGATCAACATTACCAGCAAAAGGTGGTAGACTAAATTTAATTTTAGCAAAAGGATCATTATTACCATGATTATTACCTACCATACCGCGATGATTGAAGTTGAGGCGGCGACGGGCACCACCGTCAGCATACACATCTTCATCACCAAAAGCATCCGCATCTTCATCATCAGCACGATAAGGTGGAGGGCGTTGCTCAAGCTGTTCAATGCGGGTGACCAGATTGTTCACATTGCGCGTCAGCTCGGTCATAAGATTGCGTTGTTCAGTCATGAACGTTGCAAGCTCGCCCTTGGACACGCACTCATTGAAGTCCGTCGGAGTTCCTGCCATGGTTAGAAGATAGAAAAAGACAACACCAAAGTATTATCCCTATCAACTAAAAGGAAACAAGTGGTGGTGATGGTGGTGAAAGTGGAATGCAAAATCACAAGCGGCTTACCACCGTCTTGCCTGTATTCTTACCAACGCCAAACAGGAGCAAAACCAAAGTGGCGAAGCAATCTGTTGTTGAGCATGGATAACAGTTGCAAGATGAACCTATGCTGACAAAAGAATATGTGGAGCTATGGGAGGCACACAATATGACAGCAAGGATTAGCAATTAACGAGTGCAGAGTAGCGATTATTCAATCTGGATCCAAAGTACAAATCACAGGTGCTAGTTAAGACGTGTCGAGACGTAGCGCAACAAGGTGAAAACAAAGGACGATCGAAAGAACTCACAGAACAAGCAAATAACCCGGATTTCTCCGTTTTCCTGATTTTTTCCTGGATTTTTCCAAAAGGCACTAGTAGGAAACAAATTTTTTTTTACTATTTTTTTTATACTTTTCTCTGAACAAGGATCACAAAAGATGCAACCACAAAAATTAGCACCTACAACTGAGGTGGGATGTGGTCTACAGAAATTCAGCACGTTCTCTGAAAAGCGTGCAAAAACTTTGACAATTTTTTTCTATATTTTCCCGAATTTTTTTGGCAATTCTAATGAAACCAAACAGGGCAAAGCCCAGTTTGGGTCGGGTCCAAATGGTGTCAAGAAGCTGCTCAAAAAATTTCAGATTTTTCTGATAAACGAGCGAAAAGTTATGCCTGTTTTACCAAAGGTATCTCAAGGTATGTTTTCCGGGAGGCACAATACGGCGGCGGCAGTTAGGGCAAAGCGTCCCTAAACTCTAACACCGATCACAGCAGTAGGTATTCGCCTGATGATGTAAGGATGGCTGCGATGCAGGCAAAATAAGAGCGGCTGACAACCTATCTAGGGTTTGCGCGGCGGCGAGAAGTTACACAAGGCGGCTAGCGGGGCAAGTCGAGTAATGTGGTGGCTTCGACTTGTTGTTTGGGAACGGTGGATGGGATAGCGGCGGAAAACAAAATCACAGCAACGGGCGATTGAACTACGACCACGAACACAATCCTAAACCAGCAACAAGACTCGACCACGGACACAAACTCAACAACACGAATCTGAAACGAAAATTGCAAAGGCACAAAGGGCGATAGGACAGCGGAAATTGAAATATTTTTGGGCATTTTGTGGACTCGAGGTAATGAACAAATATGAATCTAAGGCAAACAAGATTATACCTCGCGGTAAACCTGAAATATCTGATACCAATTGATGAGTACAGGCCCGATCTTCCGAGAGGTAGCCGGTAAGTTCGATTTGTGGAGATCTCGACGTTGGCGATCCGGCTTCAAATTAGACATGATTCCAACCCTGCAACCGTTACACCACTGCTCCGTTGGTTATCAACCAAGCACAACTTGATTGACCTCGCCAAGAAGGCTTTTCCTGCAAGCGAATCGAAGAGCACAAGCAAGAAGGTAAAACACGCAATTTGAAATTGCAAATATGAATGACGCGAATATCAATAAAGGATTCAAGAACTCGGTTCCAAAGGACTAATCGACACAGTGGAGGAGATCAAGAACGGGGGCCCTAGGATCACTGTAAAAGGATTTGTCACTACAGTTACAATGAACGATTCAGTTTCTCGATGGAAAACTAAACTCTAAACAAAACCCAATTGTGTAGCAGTGGCGGCGGCTGTGTTTATAGTCTAAGACTTGACCTAGGGTTGAGGACGGCCAGGGGTTGGGCGCCCACAACTTGGGCTTAAGGCCCGACACAATACATGGCCAAGTTGGCCCAAATAGGTGATGCAGCACCTTGCCGTGGTCACACAGAATGATCCACGGACCTTCTAGAGCTGGGACTAGATCCAAAACGACGGCGTCGTCATCCCCTTTCCAACGCATCCAAGAACGGCCCGTTTCGATGTCGTATGAGGAAGTTATGACCGAAACAGTGACGATGTGTCTGCTGAATCCGAGGGCGACGTGGCAGCTGAGTTGGGAACGAATTGGGAACTTGGGGAAGACCATAGCGTCGGTGTGTCCAGCGTGGTGATGTCCTCATCAGAGGTTCTGATGGATTGCCCGTCCACGAGGGTCGTTCGGCTCGGGCAAGTCACGCAGGAGCATTGTCGCGGCGGCAACGTTCTGACTGGCCCGAGAAAACTGTGGGGGATTAGTCCCCCGAACCGGGGCGTTGCGCTGGGGCTGACGGGCGCGACCCCGAGCGCCGCTCACTGGTCCATGCGCGTGGGGCACAGCGTGGTGCGCCGAGCATGCTGACACAGTTGGTGGCCGATGCGGCCACTATTGTTGTAGATCCTCCCCATGCTCACGCGTCAGCTCGGGGGTCTCCGCATGAGGGACCGGCGGGGCATGAGTCCGTACGGACTTCGTTACCCCTGGCGGCCGTTCTAGAGCGTCCATCGTAGCGGACTCGCGGGACGGACGGTGGCTTGGTGCCATGTCGCCGATGCTGGAGTCATCACTCCCGACATCGTCATCCATGAAGTCGAGATAGCTGGGACCATAGTCCGCCATCCCCACGAGTTCAGACGTGAGAGGGGGCGGCGTTGGCATCCGCTGGAGCCCCCGAGCGTACGCGTCCGCGGGGGACACGAGGCCATAGGGGGACCGGCTATATGGCGGCTACGACAGGGACAACGGTAACCCACTGGGTATTTGGCGGAAGATAGAACGTAGTAAGTAAATAACAACATGTATATTACTCACAGCAGGGTTTGAGCAGAGAGTTTGCTCGGAATGAAGCGCAGATGCCGAGCCGTTGGAGTCACGCGTCCCGGAGTTGATGGAGGACGTCCCTCCGATGGGTGCCGGGTCACGAGTCTCCTCGTGGAGGTGGAGTACGCCGAGCCGGTCGGCGGCGAAGTCTAGGCTTCTGAAGCGGAAGGCCTAGGAAGGCTCGAAGACGGGTGGAACCCACGTCCCGGCGGGCGAGAGTGCGGGAAATTCCATCGAGCCAAAGCGAATCGTATCGCCCAAACTCGCCATGGCGGGGGTGGTGGAGAAATGGGCCATCCGATTACCAAAAAAGTGTTGAACGTACAGCGTCCTTCCCACGGACGGCGCCAACTGTCGGTACAGAAAGTGACCAACTAGTAAATATTTGTAGTTTTGTTGTACGTTGTGATCGGAGGTGGCCTAGCACTCAATGACACAGGATTTATACTGGTTCAGGCAACGTGCCCTACATCCAGTCAGGGTCGGTCGGCGACTTTATTTCTGAGCCAGGTGCTCAAAGTCTATAGTGGGGTTACAAACGAGAAGGAGAAATGAGGGGTGTACAGTCGGTCCGGTCAGAAGGGCTGAGATCGACATGAGTTACGCTATGAACGAAGTGTCCAACCCTAAACCTGAACTTGAAGAAGTCGACTTGGGTTAACTCCCTTGTGTTTGGAGGGAGCACATCGATGGCTTTACAAGTGAGAGAGAGTGAGTATGGACGTTTCTAAGCCTTGTTGCCCACATCGATGGGGATGGGACAATGGTGGGCGCCCGCAATACTGTTGATGTCACTGCAGAATGTTAGGTACATATGGGAGGTTGAGCTGCTTTCTTCAAGACTAGAGGACGTCGGTACCTGCAAAAATGCTATCTCGCCGACTGGAGGAATGGCTTTACCATGTTCGCCTAGCACGGTGAATCCTGGTGCCCACAATACCGTCGATGCCCAGAGGTACGTGGGGGGTCTTACCGTACGGATGTTTTTGACCGGCGCCTATAATACTGTAGAGGTAAATGTTGACGCCTACAATACTGTTTCGTAGGGTATGGTCCCTGGTGCCATGGTTTGACTTGCGAGCCCTGTCTTGCCTTCCTTAGTACGCCTTCTAGTTCTTTCCGAGCGGGCGTCCCCGGTCGGATGGCCCCAGTTGGTACTAGGGCGCCAGTCGGAAAATAGCGATGGGCAGGGTTTTCTATGAACTCCGGTCGGAGACACGGGGTCAGAGTCGGAGGCAGTCCTCGGGTCAGGCTTTCCAGGTGGAGGCCGTGCCAAGGCGGCCGGGGCCTGACGCTAGCGCTCCGATCGGAGAGGCCGTTTGGAGTTGGCCTAAGCCTGAGCTAGTGCTCCGGCTGGAAAGATGGGCCGAAGGCGTCCAGGGCCTGAAGCTAGTGCTCCAGTCTGTTGAATTTAGACTCTCGAGCCGGTCCAGAAGAAAACAAGGCTGTCCTCCTGGGCTGAGCCCTGGCGTGGAAGCCGGTACCCGAGGGACCCTGGGTTTATGAACCCGACAACTAGTATAAGCAAGATCACTCCAAGAAGATGTTCTCTTATGAACAAACTCATAAGAACATAAGAACAATGAACTAGTAGGATCAAAGTATCATGAACATGATGAACATTGCAAGAACAAGGTGAATATTCCATCGATGATTGAAAGGTAATACAAGATGGTTAAGCTTTTATTAGAGAGCTAGACCCACCAAGAACACCTCTTGATCTACTTGAGCTTCTTAGAACTAATTGTCCACTAAGGACTTGGAAACTAGGGTTACAAGTGTGGGATTTGTAGCTCTGGCGTGTGGTGTCGAATACAGGGGTCACACTATGCTTCTATAGGTGGGAATGACCCCCTAAGGGGGTGCACTGAGATCGCACTGAGGGGAGATCCCAAGCAGTCGAGCTGCCTCTCCCCTAGGATCGGTCTACCCTTGGATTAATCGCCTTGGGTTTCAACTACATAGATGTACCCCTAGCATCGATTGAGAGATCCTAGAGGCGGTTGGGCCTAGGAGGAGCCCATAGGGGTTCGCTCGAATCCACTTTGGGCCAGGGATCGACCGATCATGGGCTCCACTAAGGCCCAACTTTGGTGGGGTGGCCCACAGGGCCTTGTGGTCAAATTCTTCGCTCCCTGCCGCTCATTTGGGCCAAATTGGAGTTGAAGTGGCCTTTTGCTCTTTACACGAATGTTGGTGATGCGTCAGAGGATTGAAAGTGGGTTCCTTCGTCTTATTCCATGTGTTTATTTGTGAGAAGTTGTAATCAAAATTCTCCAAGTAAATGTGGAACTACGTTATTTGGAAACAAATATACATGTTAGTGATGGTAGTCCTTTTATTTCTACAGTAATTGACGGTCGAAATTGGCATTTTGTGGCTGTCAATGACTCCCTGAAGCTAAACTCTTGCTTGTCCTGAAGCAAGAATTAGACTTAGGCTCGGTGGATCAGGAGTTGCTGCAATGTTCTTTTTCTCAAATGTACCTTTGCTTTTCCAAAATTTGAATAAGTTAGCAAAGGTAGCTCTCACCCATTTTAACTTCTTACACATGGTGCTTTTGTCCTTCTCTTTGTCTTGGGTGGCTGAGAGATAGAACTGCATGAAAGAGCACTCTTCTCTTTTCTTTAATTATGCTTTCATCTCCAGAGGTTTTTGACAAGTTTTGAAAACAAAAGTTCAGTTCCTCAAGTGATGCTCTCAAATCGTTCATATTTTTGTTGTATCGGATCCTCACCAAAGGCTTTTAAGTGTAACATCTTTTTCATCCTGTCATCTAATAGGCTTACGTGGATCATTAAGTATAGAAAAATGAGACATACTTGTGTCACATATTTTTCTAAGTCAAAAACCACGTTATCACTTGTGATCTAATGGGATATTGTTCCAGTGAACTCTATTTAAGTAAGATTGACGAATTTATGGGTTGTTTAACTATGAGTTTATTATCTGTTATTAATGTGATTTTGACGCGTGTGCCAGTATCTGAACTGACGCGCGCAGGACAGATAAAGGGATCGCCAGGGATGGGAGGCTCGGATTTCATTTCTGGGCTCTGTTGGTTTGTGGGTGATCCACTCATTCTTCTCTCCACGCGCCAAAACCCCAGCCACGGGGCCACGGCCATCTCCTCCTCCCGTTCGTCCCCATCCAAAAGCTGCCCAGGAGAAAAAAAAAACACTTATTTGCAGCGCGAACACCTCAAAAATCACTCGCTACTGCTGTTGACGCGCGGCGGAGAAAGACAGCGAGCGAGAGATGTCTCTGCAGTGCGTGGCGCACGCGGTCCGAGCGGTCGCCGTGCTTCCGGCGCCAGCCTCCCCTCGCCGCCGGACAAGCCATGTGTCCCTAACCCTTCCGACCCGGCGGCCAGGGCTCGCCGTCGCGCCGGTCCGTGCGGCGGAGTCGTCCTCCCCGCTCGCCGTTCCCGCCTCCGCGGCCGGCAAGGCCGTCGTCCCGGACGACGAGTTCTCCCTCGCCAAGGTGGGCAGCCTCGGCTATTTCTTGCTTCTTGGAACATGGTGCAGCGCCTTGGCGGTTGTCACCCCGAAGGCCCGAAAAATCAAATGCTGAATCTGCCGTCGTTTGCAGGTGTCCTTCGGTGTGATTGGGCTGGGGGTTGGGCTCTCGCTTCTGTCGTGAGTTCTGAATCTTTCCAGTCTTGTCAGTGTAAGAGATTCAGAATGCTCTGTCGTGGGGGTCATGTGTTCTTGCATCTCAGGTACGGATTCGGGTCGTATTTCAACCTGCTTCCTGGTTCGGAGTGGTCAGCTTTGCTGCTCACCTACGGGTTTCCTCTCACAATCATCGGCATGGCTTTGAAGGCAAGAACTCTCCCTACGTAGAAGGCATTACTGGATGACATCTATAGGGACGACCCTGTTACTTTCAAACTCTAGGGGTGCCTATGACTGTCATTCGTCTTCTCTAAATTATGTGGCTTGATGTTTCGTGCTTGATATTATGTTTTGGGATGCAGCTTGCACCTAGAATCTCAATTGGGTGATAGTAATTTAGTAATTTATTAGGTTGAAGGTGCTCGGTTTCTTTGCTGCTGTATGTGTTCATTCTGAATTTTCTAAATGCAGTATGCAGAACTGAAACCAGTGCCCTGCATAACCTTTGCTGATGCCTTTGCTCTAAGAGAAAAGTGTGCTACCCCTATTCTGAAGCAGGTAATATTTATTTATACAATCAAACATTTACTACTTAGTATGATGTGGTGAACTGTTTATATTCTGTTATATTGTTGTCGTAAGTAAAATTTGGCTATATTACCAACAGTTTCCTGAAGGTGGAATTTCAAAATGAGATGAACTTGAAATTTGTATGGAAAAGAGGTATTCTGCATAGTGCATAGATGGGAAAAGAAACTGACACTATTTCAATACCACCTAGATAATACACCATGATGTCAGACGTTTCAGTCTTGAGGATCAAAAAAGAAAAGTGTTAATACTAAGATTCTTAGTTAATTTCCAGCAGTCTACATGGAGGATCTAACTAAGGCAGACAAATAACTCCTTGATTAATTTTTGTTTCGTGCCAAAGTGATATTGACTATCACTTATTTAGTTACATCATGATGCAATAGATAGATATAAGAAATTCAATAATTTTGGCATCACAGTATCATTTAAACTTACATCCGACCACAATCCCAGATAGCGAATACAACCAAAGCTTGATGATATATTTGATTCTTTTGTAGCACACTTTGGTAGCTTAGATCATTGGTGAATTTTTTTGTAAATGCTAAATCATTCTAATCAGTAATTATCAAAATGGTGCAGCATATGTTTTAGAGCTAGTAGTACATTATTGTTTAAGCTCTTGCTCTCATGCCGGAACTTGGCCTTTTTGGTTATTAATATTCACGCATTTTCACGAGAAAAATTGAAGTCGTGATCTGAACTGACAATATAACATAGAAGGATCAAGCATGCATTCAAATAACAGCAAATTTCTATGGTGTCATTTGTTTAATCTGACATAATTGCGTATTCCTAGGTCAGGAGTGATGTTACACGTTTTAGATATGGTGATGAGCAACACCTGGATGAAGCACTACAGAGAATCTTTCAATATGGTTTGGTAATTCCTCATTCTGTCCATTTCATGATTAACATTGTTTTTCTTTATTCACACGCAATTTTCAAGCTACGCAAATGGGCACTGATATGTCTTACAAAATTAATCTCTTTCGTGGTAAGGATTTTGTTGTTATCTTATGGCTTCTTTCTCCTGTAAATGGTAGGGTGGTGGCATTCCTAGGCGTAATGCGCCTATATTACATAAGATTCGAGAAGAAGTAAGTTCACTATCTGTTCGTTTTATTCTTGGAAGTAGTAATCTTTATATATTGCAAATTGTAACTACATTTCATTTTGGGGTTTGTATAATGTACTGACTTTTAAGAGTTGAGTCAAATTCATAGTAGTATAGGGAAATTAACTACGTGGTCCAAGAAGACTTCAGACAATCCACAAAATTTGTGTGGTGTGAGTCATTGTATATTAAAAGATATCGACCTGCGGTAGGTAAGACGCCCCAGGGCATTGCAATAAGATCTCATGCACCAAACCCCTGCCCCA
Organism: Miscanthus floridulus; assembly: GCF_019320115.1. Lineage (NCBI taxonomy): Eukaryota > Viridiplantae > Streptophyta > Magnoliopsida > Poales > Poaceae > Miscanthus > Miscanthus floridulus. Next base: position 48,997,292 of record NC_089592.1, read on the forward strand.
CCCATACAAAGCATCACCGTAGCCTATGTGAGAACGACCACGACCGAGACTAGACCTTGGACCTATGCTTTGGTATGGGGCTATTAGGATATGTATAATCCTGCACTAATCATAGATTGTTTGTAATCCCATAGATAGGCTAGCTGCCATATATAGCCTAGGTTTCTTTCTATGTATAGCCTAGGATTGTTTCCTTGTACAGGGAATAGCTTTCCATATGTGTAATTTCCTTGTATGCCTATTAGCTATATATGAAAGGCTCCCCACCCACGTTCAGTGTGTGGTGATTCCCTCCTTTCCTGTCTATTCTACATGGTATCAGAGTAACCGATCCTTCTTCCCCTTCCCACCGCACCCTCTGCGGTGGGAACCGTTCTTCACCTCTCTCTGCGGGAAATTCGGCCTTCTTTCCCACATCACGGAGGAAGCTGGCTCCCCCGACCCTGCCTGGAACATCGCCGACGCCTGCGTCCGTAGTTGGCTCCTTGGCTCTGTTGGGCCGGATGTCCTCGGCCTGGCGACGGCGCCAGATCAGACCGCGCGTGCCCTCTGGCTCGCCATCAGGCGCCTCTTCGAGGCCAACAAGGCCCCGTGCGCCATCTTCCTGGGTCACGAGTTCTACTCCATGACCCAGGGCGACTCCCCCGTCAACAACTACGCCCAAAAGATGAAGGCCACCGCCGACGCACTCCGTGATGTCGGTCGCGTCATCACCGACTCGGAGCTCGTCCTCAACTTCCTGCGCGGCCTCAACCCCCGCTTCGCCAGCACCGCCGACAACATCGCCGACTCGCACCCGCTGCCGGACTTCGCCACCACCCGCGAGAAGCTCGTCCTCAAGGAGCTCCGCCTCGCCAACGAGGGCACCGTGGCAGCCCAGACGGCGTTCCACGCCGCGTGCGGCACTGCCTGCCGCACTGTCTCCAGCGCCATCGGCGGCAGCTTCACCGGCTATGGTGGAGGCTCCATCGGCGGCAGCAGCGGCGGGAAGGGCGGCGGCAATGGCCGCTGGAAGAAGAAGGGCAAGGGCGGCGCCCCGAAGTCTGCTGCACCGGCGGCTCCGTGGCTCTGCTACCCGCCCTGGAATGCTGCGCCGCACCAGCAGCCATGGCGTCCACCAGCGTGGGGCGGCCCTGGCGTGCTCGGGGCTCCTCCCCCGGCCCAGGCTCACACGACCTTTGCCCCCGCTCAGTTCTCCGGCGCCACGAACTCTGCTCTGCCTCCTCACCAGCAGCAGGGCGGCTGGGATCAGGCAGGCCTCATCGCTGCCCTGAACCAGATGTCGCTTCAGGGGTCCTCCCCCTGGGTCTTCGACACTGGTGCCACTGCCCACATGTCGTCCTCGGATGGTATACTCCTGTCCCGTCTCCCTCCTCCTTCTGGCATCACGGTTGGCGATGGCACTACCATTCCCATCACCTGCCGTCCAGATTACACTCCCCACACTCTACCTTTCATCTTCATGATGTTCTGGTTGCCCCTGCTCTAGTACGCAATCTCCTTTCAGTTCGTCAATTCACCCGTGACAATGCTTGTTCCGTTGAATTTGACTCTTGTGGCTTTTCTGTCGAGGACCAGCAGATCGGGCGCGTGACTCTTCGCTGCAATAGTGGTGGCGACCTCTACACCTTCCCCACCACACCGCCCACTTCCTGCAGCCTCGCCACCACGTCGTCCCTGTGGCACCACTGCCTCGGCCACCCCGGCCCATCCAGCCTCGCCAATCTACGGAACATGTCGGCCATCTCCTACAATAAGAATTCGCCTTGCCTCTGCCATGCATGTCAACTTGGCAAGCACGTGCGACTCCCATTTAGCCAAGTGCCCCATTTGATTTACTACATTGTGATGTGTGGACATCTCCCGTGCCTAGCAACTCCGGTTTTAAATATTATCTCGTCATACTCGATGATTTTTCCCATTACTGCTGGACATTCCCACTGCGCCACAAATCTGAGGTGCACCGGCATCTTGTCGAATTCTTTGCCTACGCTACAACACAATTCGGCACCACACCCAAATCCCTCCAAGCAGATAATGGCACCGAGTTCATTAACCATGCCACCGCCACACTCCTCAGCAGCCAGGTCACTACCCTACGCCTCTCCTGCCCCTATACGTCCCCGCAAAATGGCAAGGCCGAACGCATACTCCGCACTATCAACAACACCATCCGCACCATGCTCCTCCATGCCTTCATGCCTCCTCCTTATTGGGCTAAGGCTCTCACCACAGCCACCACCCTCCTCAATCGGCGTCCCTCCTCCATCCACCACCAAATACCTCATCAAATTCTCTATGGCACCCTCCCAGATTACTCCTCCCTCCGTGTCTTCGGGTGCCTATGCTATCCAAACCTCACCGCCACCTCCCCCCACAAACTCGCTCCTCGCTCCGCCCCGTGTGTTTTCCTCAGATACCCATCCTCTCACAAGGGCTACCGCTGCCTCGACATGAACACTCGCCGGATAATCATCTCCTGCCATGTCATATTCGACGAGTCAGTGTTCCCATTCGCGGCAGCACCATCGGCGGCCTCCGTGCCGCCCTCACTTGAATTTCTGATGCAGGGACTTTCTTCCTCGACGACAACAGTGAGCACTCCTCTGCCGCTCCCTGAAACCAGCGAGGATCCAGCCCCTGCGCTCCTAGACCCAGCTATCATCCAGCTGGGCCCCCTGGTTGCCTCTACGGGCGGGCACCCACCGCCTGCTCCGCCTGCGGGCAGGCAACAGCCGCCAGCCGCTCCACAGCCGGGGCGCCAGCGTTTCGGTATCGTCTTCACTCGCCGCAGCCGAGTTCCTGCAGCGCCGAACGTGGCTCCTGCGGTTGATGCACCAGCCACTGAGGTCGTGGCCCCTGCGGCTGCCTCCGTGGCTCCCCTGGCGGCGGTTCCTGTGGCTGCTGCACCGGCCACCGAGGTCGTCGCCCCTGCGGATGTCTTCGTGGCTCCAGCACCATCTGCTCCGCCACCTGCAGCGACCCAGCAGCCTGCTGCACCACCGACCTGGCCTGTGACACGGTCACAGACCGGCTCCCTGCGCACCGTCCAGCGCTACGGTTTCACCACCTCCGTCGCCTCGCCGGTCCCGGCGAACTATCGCAGCGCCCTTGCCGACCCCAATTGGCGCGCTGCGATGGCCGATGAGTACAAGGCGCTGATCGACAATGGCACTTGGCGCCTTGTCCCTCGGCCCCCTGGTGCTAACATTGTTACTGGGAAGTGGCTGTTCAAGCACAAATTCCACTTCGACGGTTCCCTCGCCCGGCACAAGGCGCGCTGGGTCGTCCGCAGTTTCTCCTAGGAGGCCGGCGTTGACTACGACGAGACCTTCAGCCCGGTCGTCAAGCCGGCCATGATCCGCACCGTGCTCAGCATTGCTGCGTCCCGGGATTGGCCTATCCGCCAACTCGACGTGAAGAATGCCTTCCTCCACGGCAATCTCGAGGAGACGGTCTACTGCGAGCAGCCCAAAGGCTTCGTCGACCCTGCTGCTCCTAATTCCGTTTGTTTGCTGCAGAAGTCCTTGTATGGACTTAAACAGGCGCCGCGAGCTTGGAACCAGCGCTTCTCCGCCTTCATCAGCAGCATCGGCTTCACCACATCCAAGTCGGATGCCTCCCTGTTCATCTACAAGGCTGGAGATGACATGGCTTATCTTCTCCTCTACGTTGATGACATCATTGTCACCGCGTCGTCACTGGCTCTACTCCTGCACGTCGCCTCCCGACTCTCTCTGGAGTTCGCCATGACGGACCTTGGTGACCTCCAGCACTTCCTCGGCATCTCGGTGACGCGGGACAGCAGTGGCCTGTTCCTGTCCCAACGACAGTACGCCGTCGAGCTTCTTCAGCGCGCTGGCATGTCTGAATGCCCCCCGACAGCTACCCCGGTGGATGCCCGGACCAAGCTGTCCTCCACTGAGGGCGCTCCCGTCGCCAACCCCTCGGAGTACAGGAGCCTGGTGGGAGCTCTCTAGTACCTCACTCTGACGAGGCCAGACCTGGCCTATGCTGTGCAGCAGGTCTGCCTCTTCATGCACGACCCTCGTGAGCCGCATCTTGCGCTGATCAAGCGCATCTTGTGCTATGTCAAGGGCTCGCTATCTGCAGGTCTTCACTTGAGCTCCGGCCCTGTAGATCAGCTCACAGCCTACTCTGATGCCGACTGGGCTGGCTGCCCGGATACACGTCGCTCTACCTCAGGCTTCTGCGTCTACCTCGGCGACAGCCTGGTCTCATGGTCTTCCAAGCGTTAGACGACTGTGTCGCGCTCCAGTGCCGAAGCTGAGTACCAGCGGTGGCCCATGCGGTTGCTGAGTGCTGCTGGCTGCGTCAGCTCCTCCAGGAGCTCCACATCTCCATTCTGCTAGCGACGGTTGTCTACTGTGACAATGTGAGCGCCGTCTACATGGTTGCCAACCCTGTCCACCACCGCCGCATGAAGCATATCGAGATTGACATCCACTTCGTCCGCGAGAAGGTCGCTCTGGGACAGTTCAGGGTTCTCCATGTTCCTTCTGCACACGAGTTTGCTGATATTATGACCAAGGGTCTGCCCGTCCAGCTCTTCACTGACTTTCGGACCAGTCTGTGCGTCCATGATGCTTCCGCTACGACTGCGGGCGGGTATTAGGATATGTATAATCCTGCACTAATCATAGATTGTTTGTAATCCCATAGATAGGCTAACTGCCATATATAGCCTAGGTTTCTTTCTATGTATAGCCAAGGATTGTTTCCTTGTACAGGGAATAGCTTTCCATATGTGTAATTTCCTTGTATGCCTATTAGCTATATATGAAAGGCTCTCCACCCACGTTCAGTGTGTGGTGATTCCCTCCTTTCCTGTCTATTCTACAGGGGCAAAAGAGAGGATTTTTTAACCCCGGTCTAAAAATTCGCTCCCATGGGGAGAAAATTCTGATTTTTCTCAACGGGCTTAACTTCTTAATTGGGTAATAGGAAGGATTCTCCGAGCTAATTAGACGTTAAAAATATATTAGAGCCTAATGGGGGGAAATGTTAGGTTTTCTATGCTTTACCTTTGTTAGAAATCCTAATTATTCTTGATTATGGATTGAAAAGGGATGTTTTTTTTACGCAAAAGACTGGGGGAGATCTCCACAGTTAGTCGCTGAATTCTCACTCTTGGTAGTAGCAAAATTCTTACTCTCATCGAGACAGGATGACACTAGGAGTTGGTACAATTTTCTGGTTTATATCTCAATGCCATACCAACCCGAGGGGTTGGGGATACATATTTATAGGCTGCTAGCCAGCCAAGCATATGCCAAGATGCTAGTCTAAGATGCTGTCCTAGATGCTAAGATGCTGTCCTCTAGATGCTAGTCTAAGATGCTGTCCTTAGATGCTGTCCTCTAATCTAAGATGTCTATGCTGTCCTAAGAAATAGACCATGCAGCCACAAAGATCATGTGACCAGCACAGCCCACAAGACCACACAGCCCACAAAGACCACATCAGCCAGACTTATCAATCATTCTTCCCCTAAGTCTTGTGCGTCGTCTTAGTGGGAAAGTTGAACCATCCCGGTCCTGGAGCAGAGCTCAAGGAACTTGATCCTCCCAAGGGGCTTGGTGAGCAGGTCCGCAAGCTGGTCCTTGGTGTTGATGTAGCTCGCCTTGATGCTCCTGTCCTCCAAACAGCCTCGGATGAAGTGGTGCCTCACTCGGATGTGCTTACTCCGTTCATGGAAAACATGGTTCTTTGCCAGGGCCAGAGCTGGACTTGCTGTCCACCCTGAGCTCCACCGCTCTAGTGTCTCTGCCGAGGAGATCACCAAGCAGTCGAGCGAGCCAGAGCGCCTAAGTCGAAGCAGTGGAGGCCGCTATGTACTCGCCCTCGCAGCTGGACAGGGCCACCACCTGTTGCTTGACCGACTGCCAGCTAACGAGGCACTTGCCGAGGAAGAAGAGGATCCCGCTCGTGCTCTTGCTGGTGTCGATGTCGCCGGCGTGGTCGCTGTCGCTGTACCCGACGAAGTGTGCCGTCCTAGGGCACCTAGGGTAGTAGAGGCCGTGGTCGAGAGTCCCCGCAACGTAGTGGATGATCCTCTTCATAGCCTGCTGGTGCTCCGTCGTCGGTCGCTGCATGAACCGACTAACGTAGCCGACGGAGAATGCCAAGTCCGGCCATGTGTGGGCGAGGTAGCGAAGGCTCCCCACAAGACGCTGGTACTGCGTAGTGTCCACCTCCGTCGTGTTGTCGCGGCTCAGCTTCAGCCTCTCCTCCATCGGAGTGAGAGCTGGGTTGCAGTCGGTGAGCCCAGGTAGCTCAACGACGCGCTTGGCGTAGGCGGTCTGTCGAAGCGTGATCCCGGAGTCATCCTGGTGCACCTCGATTCCCAGGTAGAAGGAGAGAGGCCCCAGGTCACTCATCTGGAAGGTGGCCTTCATCTCTTCCTTGAATGCCGCCACCTCCGCATCCTTGGAGCCGGTGATCACCAAGTCGTCGACGTAGACACCCACCAGCAGAGCATTACCTCCACTGCCCTGTCGGTAGATGGCCGCCTCGTGCGGGCTTTGCTCGAAGCCCATCCCCTTTAGCGTGGAATCCAACTTGGCATTCCACGCCCTCGGTGCCTGCCGCAAGCCATAGAGGGCCTTGCGCAGGCGGAGCACCTTGCCCTCCTTGCCGGGGATCGCAAATCCCGGCGGCTGGTGCACGTAGACCTCCTTCAAGTTGCCTGTTAAGGAACGCCGACTTGACGTCCATGTGATGAACACGCCAGCCCTCCTAGGCAGCTAGCGCAAGAGGAGTCGCACGGACTCCATCCGTGCCACGGGAGCAAAGGCGTCGTCGAAGTCAACCCCCTCCTGCTACACGAAACCTCATGCCACCAAGCGAGCCTTATGCTTGATGATGGCACCGGCTTCATCCCTCCAGCTTGTACACCCACTTAAGGGTGATCGCGTGGTGACCACGAGGAAGGTCAGCAAGCTCCCAGGTGCGGTTCTTCTCAACTGCATCCATCTCCAACTGCATCGCGGCGCGCCATGCCGCGTGTCTCTCGGCCTCTGCAAACGACCGAGGCTCGCCGTCGTCACACACAAGGTGCAACTGCGCCTCCAGGTCGTGAGGCACCGGTCTCGGCATCGGCTGGATCGCCTAAGAAGGTTCTCCATCGTACGGTACCGCAACGGCTCACCGTCGTGGTACGCGTCGACGCGCTCCTAGTCGTGAGAGAGCGGAGTAGCGAGCTCAACCGGGCCGTGCTCGACACGAGCTGATGGTGGAGTAGACGTGCCCAGAGTGGTGCCTGCCGGTGCTGGAGTGCAGTGGCGTTGCCGGCTGTGGTGGAGCCGGCGAAGAACTCATCGCAGCCGAGGTCCTGGCTGGAGAGCGTGGTGCTGTCCGAGTAGCAGGCGCCGGGGTCGGTGGAGGCTCGGGGACTGGGGTAGACGCAGCTCGCCGAAGAAGAGCCGCCTACTCTCCCAGCTCCCTCGAAGTGGACGTACTCGACAGTGAAGTCGTCGTACGTTGGAGCCGAGCCGTCGTCCACCGCCTTGTCCCACGCCCATCCTCGTCCTTCGTCGAACACAACGTCGCGCGCCGTGCGCACACGTTGTGTCTTCGGGTCGAGGATGCGATAGGCCTTCGAGCTCTCCGCATAGCCGATGAACACTCCCAGAGTGCTCCTGTCGTCGAACTTGCTGATGTGGCCAAGCTCCTTGGCGAACGCGAGGCAGCCGAAGACCCGCAAGTGGGAGACCACCGGCTTGCGCCCATGCCAAGCCTCGTACGACGTCCTGCCGTCGAGCGCCTTGGTAGGCGAGTGGTTGAGGATGTAGACGGCCATCACCACCGCCTCTCCCCAGAAGACAGCCTGGCATCCCCCTCTGCTTGAGGAGGGCTCGAGCCATCCCCACAACCGTCTGGTTGCGCCGTTCGACGACGCCGTTCTGCTGCGGGCTGTACGGCGTGGAGTAGTGGCGTTGAATGCCCTCGTCAACGCAGTACTGATGCGAATTTAGCCGCTGTGAATTCGCCGCCGTTGTTGCGGCCGCACTCCGCCTCTGCTGCAGACTACGCGCGCCTGATGGTGTTCGCAGCCTCTCCCTTGCTGCCGAGGACCATCACCCACATATAGCGGGAGAGGTCGTCGACGAGCAGCAGGAAGTAGCTTCGTCCTCCCGGTGTGGCCGGTGTCACCGGGCCACACAAGTCCCCGTGCACAAGCTCGAGCCTCTCCTTGGCTCGAAAGCTAGCCCGCTGTGGAAAGGGGAGTCGTCTCTGCTTTGTCAACACGTAGACGTCACAGAGCTGCTCCACATGGTCGAGGCACGGACAGGCCTCGCACCATCTCCGTGGCACTGAGCCGCTTCAGGGCCTCAAAGTGAAGCCCGAAACGCTCGTGCCACTGCCACGCCTCGTCGTCCCGACGAGCAGCGAGACAGAGGGGTTGTGCCACCTGAACGTTAAGGACGTAGAGTCGATTTGCGCTTCTAGATACCTTGGCAAGAAGGCGACGACGACGATCCCAAATCCTCATGACTCCGTCCTCAACCACCACGCGCGAACCGTTCTCATCCAGCTGTCCCAAGCTGATGATGGAGTTCCTCAACGCAGGGATGTAGTAGACTCCGGTGAGCAGCCTGTGCTCACCAGACACGGCGGTGAAGATGACGGAGCCGACGCCCTTGATCTCCACGTCGGAGGCATCCCCAAACTTGACGGAGCCTCGGACGCTAGAGTCAAGCTCGTTGAAGAACTCCTGTCGACCGGTCATGTGGTGGGTGGCACTGGTGTCAAGGCACCACCCGTCAGTCTTGTCGTTGCCGGAGCCGTCGCCGAGGAGGGCGTGTGCTTTCGGCTCGTCAAGGTGGAGGAGGGCCGCTGCGTCCGGTGCCGCTGGAGGTAACTCGATGCTTGCATGTGCCATGAACAGAGCCGGCTCCTCCTCCGCCTATGCGACGTGGGCTTGGCCGCGTCGAGGCTGTCGGCAGTCCTTGGCCCAATGGCCAAGCTGGCCGCAGTTGCAGCAGGCGTCGTCTCGTGCCGGCTTGTGCCTGCCTGGCGGCGCCGCCCTGGGCTGCCTCCGCGGGCATCACCCTTGGCACGTCCTCGCGCCCCGGCCTGGGCGTCTCTTGCGCGGCTTGCCACGCTTGCGGCCGTCTATCGCGGAAGAAGGCTCCCCCTTCTTCCGGTCACCTTGGCTGGCAAGCCACTGCTCCCGAGTGAGAAGGAGCTTCCCGCCAGTGGTGATGGGCCCCGAGAGAGCCTGTGGCTCATCGCCGTCGACGACCTTGAGGCGACCTATCGCCTCCTCGATCGACATCATGGAGAGATCCAGCAGAGACTCGATCGAGCGAGTCATCTGTTTGTACTTCTTGGGGACGCAGCGGAAGAGCTTTTCGACAGCTCTCTCCTCGCCGTAGGTGTCATCGCCAAACTGCACCATCTTCTGCAACAGAGTGTTGAGACGGAGAGCAAAGTCATCAACGTCCTCACCTGGCTTGAAGGCCAGGTTCTCCCACTCCTTGCGAAGTGCCTGCAGTGTGGACTTGCGGGCGCGGTCGCTTGCCGATGCGTGCCGCAGCGATGGCGTCCCAAGCCTCCTTGGCAGTCCGCTTGTTGGTAAGCGAGAACTACATCTCGGGCGGGACTGCAGCGTTGAGGGCATCCAGCGCCCGTCAATCTAGGTCGTAGTCGACGTTGCCGTATCGGACTGCCTCCCACATGTGCCGCACCTGGAGCTTTACCCTCATCACCGCAGCCCACTCGACGTAGTTGGTCTTGGTGAGGGTAGGCCACCCACGCCGGACCGACGTCCCTGACAACAGCCTGGAGCCCGTGGTAACCACGGTACCGATTCGGGGAGAGAGCCACGCTGCTTGTGAAGGCCGCGCTCTCCATCGATCCGTCCACCACCGTTGCTGTGCGCGCCTCCTCCAGGAGCGCCTGCCGGCGCGTCCGCGCCTGTCTGGGCTGCCTGCCGCGCTCGTGGGCGTGCGCGGCTGCCCCAGGAGCGCCACCGCCGTGCGCGCCTCCTCTAGGAGCGCCGCCAGCGCGTCCGCGCCTGTCTGGGCTGCCGCCACTAGGGATGAAAACGGTACGGATATTTTCGGACCGTATTCGAAACCGAATCCGTTTAGAGGGGGGTTGAGATCTGTCCGTATCCGAGTCCGGATATCCAACATCCGATACCGTATCCGTATCTGAATACTCAAATCGCATATTTATGATGTCGATATCCAGTCGTATCATATCCGACATAGTTGACACTATCCGTATTCGAATCCGAATGCCGGACAAAAATATGAAAACAAATGTAATATCGGTGTTATCCGTCCGTATCCGATCCGTTTTCATCCCTAGCCGCCACGCTCGTGGGCGTGCGCGGCTGCCCACTGCGCTGCCCGCGCTCGCGCTGCCTCCCTCTCTAGCAGCTCGAGGTCCGCGTCGGCGGTGTCGTCAGCGGAAATGGAGCTGCCGATGCTGCCACGCAGAGCCTCGACCTCCGCTGCCGCCGCACGCGCTGCATTCGCCGCCGCCGCTGCTTCCGCCTCCGCTCTGGCTGCTGCCAGCTCCGCCGCTGCCAGCCTTGACGCCCTTGCCGCCGCCGCAGTGGTCTCTACCGCCGCTCGCTCGCGTTCCTCTGCCGCGGCAAGTTCGGCCTCCTGCCGACGCCGCGTGCTCGAGGCGACTGAGCGCTGAGACTAGCCCTGTGGACATGACGCGCTACCGGGGGGCTGCTGCGTGGGGAGAGGGCTGCTTCAGACGAGCTGTGCGGGGGAGGAGTGAGCAGGAGCGGCCGGAGCGGCTGCTCGCAGCTGGGGCTGTTGTGTGGCTGGGAGAGGAGATGAGCAGGAGATGCTCAAGGCTACAGGATAGTACGGCTCTGATACCACTTGTTAGTCGCTGAATTCTCACTCTTGGTAATAGCATAATTCTTACTCTCATCGAGAGAGGATGACACTAGGAGTTGGGATAATTTTCTGGTTTATTTCTCAATGCCATACCAACCCGAGAGGTTGGGGATATATATTTATAGGCTGCTAGCCAGCCAAGCATATGCCAAGATACTAGTCTAAGATGCTGTCCTAAATGCTAAGATGTTGTCCTCTAGATGCTAGTCTAAGATGCTGTCCTCTAGTCTAAGATGCTGTCCTATGCTGTCCTAAGAAACAGACCATGCAGCCACAAAGACCATGTGACCAGCACAGCCCCACAAAGACCTATAACAGCCCCACAAAGACCACAAGCAGCCAGACTTATCCAGCACCCACAGTGAGAAACTTTTCATTAATTAATAAAGAGTGAGCAAACTTACATACAGGGATTAAGTAAATGGATCAAGCCATACACAAAAGTTTACCTAAGGTCATCTTTGAAACGTAAATATTGGAGGAAACACTGGTTTTTAAAGTTGGCTATCCAAACAGTAGGGCTTGGGCCACGTCTTTGGAAAACCTTGTCATTGCGTATCTTCCACAGCTCCCATGTTGCTATCAAGGCTACTTTAGTGAAGAATGGTAGGTTGCTCGCCTGTCCTTGCCTGAGTAAATCTGTCTAGCAGTTGCAAAGAAACATCCCAATCAAAGTGGATGACCGCCCAACATTCCTGTGCGAAGGGACAATCAAAAAAGAGGTGTTCTATAGTTTCCTCAGCCCCGGTATTGCACATGACACATGTAGCACTGTCTTGTATGTCCAGATGTCTTCTGCGCAGCATGGATTTGGTGTTCAGACGGTCCACCATAACAAGCCAGGCAAAGAATTTGACTCTTGGGGTGCACCTTAATTTCCAGACTATCTTGAAGATCGGGTGGGCTTCCATATTGCTGAAAACATGGGAGTAAAAAATTCGTAACATATACTTGCTGCCCCATATTAGCGACCAACTATCGACACTGTTCTCATCATACAGCATGACTTGTAGCTGTGCCTGAAGACTTTCTAGTTCATCAAAGGCTTGCCGAGAAAGAGGTAGGAAGAATAGTGCATCAAGGTCTTCTGCTTGCATGACTTATAACACCGAGATTCCATCACTTCTGGCAAAGGAGGCTAGTCTTGCATATTTGTGAGCTAGCACCGAGTCTGTCCACAAATCATCCCAGAAACATACAGAGGAGCCATCACCTAACTCACATTTATCAATACCTCTGAAAATGATATTAAGACGTAGTACGTCTTTCCACCAGAAGGAACCCAATTCTCTTGCTGCATGGGGTACTCGGTTGTTGTAGTATTTGTGCCAAACGAGGCGAATTGAATCTGTAAAAGAAACAGTATATTGATAAAGAGACTCTATTTCAAAGTCAAAAGAGCGATTGAGCACCTGAGAAGTGTGCTACTCAAGCCACATAACCAACTCAGCTAGAGACCCTTTCGCAGCCATTGTGGATTTGACATTTGTCACTATAGAATATTACATAATCAATTTATGCTGTTATTTCAAGCAAAATTAATGATAAAATTAAGTTATGATGGACATCTTCTGTTCTTTCAGTCTACAAATTAGCTACACGAGTTACTAAATGGCCAGCTCAATTTCCTTGGCATGTTTCCTCTTACAAGATTCACTGTAATATTTTGAATGTAGGTAACTGAGGATGGGAAATACAGTTTAGTACTTGTATTTGAAGCCAAAGCATTGGAGCTATCTGATTTTGAGAAGAGACAGGTGAAAACACCTTCTTTAGTTACCTGTATTGTCTGAAGCATGAAACAATACTAATATTGTGTTATATAAGTATAGAAATATTAGAAGCAGTTTGAGTCTGAAATAGATGAGATTTTCTGAACAATCAAATGTTTAAAAATTAGGTTTTGAATAAAAATAACCAACCTAGGAGGGACTAGGTGTCATTATAAATAATAAGAATAAGGCACCCCAAATCAATTTGAAGATGAAGCCTGGCTTAGTTCCTTTCAACTAAGGAGTCATTTCCACAGCTTTGGACAATGGCTACCACTTCAGCCAAAATTATAGGGCAACAAATCTTGTTGCACAAACAATCCAACTGCTCTAAATATTATTCCTGCTGACAAACGAAGCTCTTAGAATTTTCTCTCAAAAATTAACAGCACAACCACTGAAGATGCTTCATCCATGTAGGGTGCTGCTTATATTGTCTGTTGGGGTGTACTATTTTGAATAGCTAAGCTGTTACACGACGAAACACATCTTGTCTTTTTATCCAAAATCTGTAATGGCAGAATTAAGTATGTAAGATTATTTGAGTATTGATGTCTTGCACATATTTTTCTGCAGGCTAAATTCACCTCCTTTTTTGGTCCTGGGATTAAGGCAGAAATTGGTAGGTTTTTCTTAATTTTTGTATTTCTCGAGAATACTATGAAGGCTGTATAATCCGTCTCACCCATGGTTGCAACATTGGTGTATCAATGCAGGAAAAGATGATGATGGTCTATATGAAGTTCGTCTTATCTCAGAGACTACTTAGAAACAAACTTTGGGAATTTTCTCTAATACGATACTAAACTTATTCCTTTTTTTCCTCTGATCCACTGATTTTGCATATATGATGTTAATAGTGTCAGATTTTACCCTTGTTTTTGTTGTGCCTCTGAGCTTTGATATAAATTGGTTGTTGATTCTTGGCTGCGACCTGGCACCTTCATACACTCCATGGACATGTGCAAAGAAAAAGCAGTTGTATATAGATGTAAATGGACTTGATTCTGAACGCTGTCCATATAGTTGAAAGCTATTTAACTATGTTTTTTCATGGAGTTGAATAGTGGTTGATTCGACAAATCCTTTCTTTCTAATGTCATTGGCTAACTTTTGTCCACATGAGAAACGTAGTGCCACTGCTACATAGTTTACTTCTTGGGAAGGCAGCAGCAGAGTATTTGTATATATACAGACATACAGTTCAGACATTGTTTCTTGACAGCGGACTTTGTAAAAGTTCGTCACTGGTGTAGCATACACAATTCTGTACTTTTGGCATGTGTTGTGGATCACTCCTCTCCTGCATTCACATGCAGAGTGAAACGTTTCAGCGAAGGATCGACAAAGCTGTGAACTGTGAAGAATAGAGAATTGCTGCAACAGATCTGAGGATCACGAAAGCCTCGAGTAATTAATTCATTCCAGGATCTGGATCTAGGTAAACACTGAGCACTGACAATAGTAGATCCTTCTGGTAGGCCAGATTACGGACAAAGAGCTGATGAAAAATACTTTGCAATCAAGTGAATGTTTGCCGTCGTGTTGCATCTAAACCCATGATTCTGGTTCCCAACTCCAAAACCAGAACATCCTTATCGGGGACCAAAACTAGGGTACCCAAAGAGCAGAGCTAATAACCATCAATGTTGATTCATTCAAGCGGTCAAGAGCGTGGCTACAGCTCTTGCCGACGACCACCGAGGCCGCGGGCTCCGTCTCGTCCGACCCCCGAGGGTTGGCTCCGCCTTGGCTGACGTCGAGGCCGTGGGCTCCGCCTGGTCCGACCACCGAGGTCGCGGGCTCCGCCTTGCCCGACCCCCGAGGGTTGGCCCCGCCTCATCCGCCCCCCGAGGATTGGCTCCGTCTCGGCTGACCCTAAGGGTTGGCTCCGCCTCATCCGACCCCTGAGGTTGGCTCCGCCTCGACCCTGACTCCTGAGGGGGTAGGGGCTTCGCCTCGCCTGATGTCTGAGGGCTGGCTCCACCTCGCTCGATGTCTGAGGGTTGGCTCCGCCTTGCCCGATCCCTCTGGCACGGCTCCCAATGGAAGCCCAAGCCGTTGTCAACCACTACGGGCCAGAAAGTACAACCCAAGGTCAAAGTTCTGGCATCGTGCAGGGAAGCAGTCACGTCTCAACACGACCTGTCCCCGCGACATGTCATTCCAGGGAGCTCACATCGCTCACAGTGACGGACGCGTGGTCACTATGCTGCCTACTCCCTGTATAGTCGCTGATCAGCATGCTGGTTCGCTGCGCCGCCCGCTGGGGTGGAGTGGGACGTTACTGACTCGCTGACAACGGTAGGGCATGGCATCATCAAGCGGACAGGCGCCCGATGTGGGGTTGTCTCTATCACCACATGCCGTGTCAGCGGAACCCGCGCAAAGGAAAAGGAAGACCCGGTGACCTGAAGGACTCTCTCTATCTCTCTCTCGTTCTCCTCTTTTCTCCCACTGTAACCCATGCTTTTCCTTGACCTATAAAAGAGAAAGCAGGGCTCCCCACTAAGGGGCATCGAACAAGCGACCCATCGCACAATGGACACTCGATCCGAACACATCCAAACTCATCCGAACTGCTCGGAACCCATTACAACACACAACCAGAGACTTGGGACATGTCCCTCTCTCAACTGTTTGTAACCCCTACTATGAACTTTTCAGTGCTAGTAACAGAGTAGCAGCAACGAACTGGACGTAGGGACGTTCTGTCCGAACCAGTATAAACCTCGTGTTCTCTTAGCACACCATCCGGACCAGACGCACAATAATACAAATTTACTTGTTGGTGTTTACTCGAAACACCGACAATCCTGGTGAATCTGCAGCAGGTTTACAAGCAGTCAGGACCCTGGCATGGTTTGCTAGCTCACTGGAAAGCATTACAGTAAGCTAGCAGCAGTGCATCTACTGATGCAGACTGACACTGTGGAGTGTGAGAACAAGAACCTCCCACATGCTGAAGGCGTAATACTTTCTGGAGGTCATGTGAGCAGTGGCTGTAGTTGTCCTGCAGCTTCCACTCACACATGTATGACTCCCAAGCCCCATGCATCCATGATTAATGTAGCGTGTGGCTACACTAGAAAGGAGATTTAGACTGATGCCTTCTACATCTACATATGATGGTCAAATGAAGAATCTTATGGCCAGTCAGCCACATCTGCTGCCTTGTCCTTGCGGGATTATTTGCAGCTTCACGAATCACGATCTGGGGGGAGCTCGATTTGATCCGAATGGGGTTTTATTTGTAGCGGTAATGTGGCATACGAGGTCCATGTCAAGATTTCTAAGAACAGCTGATCCAAAATTGAGACAACCAAATAACAAGCACAAGATTCTACAGATAGAAGAAAAATGTTTATTACCGGGGTGAAGAAACGTTGCCCACCAAACAATGTCACTGTTCAATAGAAAAAATAATAAGCCAAAAATTTAACATAATTCAGAAACCAACCACATCCTGTTTTGACATTGATAAGCCAAAGTTTTAACATAATTCGAAAAGATCGTACCCCGGCCCAACCAAAGTAAAGTATTCCAGTTGAGCCTTGACTGTGAGTGAACGCATTGTTCTTGCTCCTCGCCGTCACGTGCATGGTAATGCGTGCACTGGCGTGGCGTGGCGTGGCGTGCAACGCTCCCAGATCTTCCCCCGGCCGGTTTGGTTGGTGGTGCCGCTGCGGCGAGCCTCTCGCTGCAGGTAGACATGCATGCATCCACGATCCATGTGGTACACTTTCCGTGCTGTTCGCGCTAAGAGTAGCTCTCATGTGGAAGCATGACCAGTCCATGCATACATCCTTTCTCTCCGATCCCTAGCTTGCTAATCTATTCCTCTTAACTGTCTCATTAGCCTTTACAACAACCCTCTAGTTGTCCTTGGTGCACTTTTCATCTATAGATCCCACTCGCCTGCAGCCTAGGAACTAAAGCTAGTTAACTCGTTTAGCTTTTGACAAAACCATCGGGCCACAAAGCCGTAACTATACACGATCCCAATCATGCATATCAGGAGTTAGCTGCAGCTTTGTTTTTAATAATTGGCATGTATGTAGTACTTGATAGTCAAGGTACACTCACGCATATGACATGAGAATATCAATGCTGCCTGATCGAGAAGATGCCTCAGATCAGAAGCTATAAGTAATGTGTCCACAGCACACAATATTCCAGCCTCCACTCTCTTCAGCTTCTCACAAAGCAAACACCATTATGAAGTCTCCTCCCACTGCCAAGGCACTTGCTGTAGCCACCCTCTCAGCTCTGCTGATCCTTCTCTTCTTTGTCCTGCTCTGTGGCTCTTCTTCACCATCGCCGTCGTCGCCACAGTTGCAATCGCAACCGTCTATTGTGAGGAGCAGAAGGCTTCTGCCGACGCAATGCCGTGATGCCAACTCTTGCTCGACGCCTGTGAGCGGGTTCAGTCAATTCTTCAAGGCACCAACGACAGTGTTCGAGAGCTTGAAGAAGATGCCCAAGAGCAGGTCCAATCCATCGCACAATTAGGCATCCCATGTGTGGTAGCGCTTGAGTTAGCCTAGTATGTTTTACAGTGTTCTTCTCACCCTGGCTTCTCTGCTACTTTGTTCTTTTTGTAGTGGTGGATCACTTCAGCTGGTCCATTTAGTTCAGGATATATAGGCACCAGTTTGTACATTTTGGGAGCAAAGCTAGCTAGCTTAATTGCAGCTCGGTATATGTATGTACGTTTTGAAGCAAAATCGATGTCTATAGATCTACGTAGTATATGCTAGCTTATTCACATTAGATGAGAGGATATTGACGGTAATGTTGTACACTTTTAGTGGATTCATCTTTTGCTATGAGATCTCAGAAGGCTCTGTACATTGCATTACATCTCACATGGCTCATGCATTCATGTGTTGCAACTTGCAATAACTTTATTTGGGGCCTGTTTGCAACACTACAATTCCCCATTCGATTTCGTGACATGGCGAAGTTCTTGGAATAGAATACCAACATAACAAATATGACTGTCGTTGGCACTGCACAATCTCTAGGCCCTCAAGGCTAAAAAAAAAGACGAAATTTTGTTGGGGTTCAGTTCAAATTTAAATTATTCGATCACAAAATGTAATAGCTTGCATGCCAACAACAGAAACTTTTCATTTTTCGGTTTAAAACAAAAACGGTACATGCTGATGAGTAGCAACCAAAAATCAGTCTTATATCACTCAAAAATACACCCACAGAAAATAGGCAGAACAAAATGAAATGAAGAAAAAAAAAAGTAAGCCATCATTTACTCCCATGGTTTTTCTTCGACGAGTGACATGCTCAAAGCCATTGTTTACAGTAAATAAAGGAACAAAGTCCAAGCTTTCACAGTTACGTGATCATTGAAAAGCCCAAGGGCCTAAGCCCCTTGCAGACGGACCAAACCCAGTAACTACCGGACACCAGTCACAGTACTACCCAATTATTCATGGTCCAACACAGCAGATGTATTACTCGTGGGTCTGCACATAAACAATAAATGTGGTCTTAACGAATCCTTAAAATTGAGGAAGTAGCAGAACCATCCAATTTATAAGAGCATAAATATAACGGCAGTCCGCAAGTGGTCGTACTGTCGTACTTGAGCCCATATAAACCCGGTAGTCCATCGAGTACCACGAAGGGTCTCGATTCAACCAACATACAACCAAGACCGTACATGATTCAACATACATGTCACACGTTACATAAAGTTCACAAATACAGTTCCATACATCAGAGTACGATTAAAAGTTATTACAAACCAAGTTCAGGTAAAATAGTAGCGGAAACAAATAAAGTTTGAAACCAACATCTGTCATCACTGTTCAAATATGGCGATAGCTCATGATCACAATCCCACAAAAGCATAAGAGAGGAATTAACAAGAGATACCTTGCCCAGGGTCCTACTCCTCGTCCACGGCGGGACAGAAGCAGTTCTTACAGTAGCACTGATCACTACCGGAAACCCTTAGTTTGCCGAGTGCAAGAATCTTTGCCGAGTGTATTCCATCGGGCACACAACAAAGGAGCTCTTTACCGAGTGCTGCCAGAAAAACACTCGGCAAAATAATTGCACTCGACAAAAGAGCCAAAAAACACTCGTCAAACTGCGGCACTCGGCAACCTAGAAAAAAATACTCAGCAAAACTAGGCACTCGGCAAAGAAATATGTTTGCCGAGTGTAATTATTTAGCACTCGGCAAATAATTTCACTTTTTTCCTCTTCTAAAAGTATGGAAAAGAAGAAATGGGGAAAAAAGTTTGACCAGTGCAGACACTCGGCAAAGATAAGTTTACCGAGTATCGTGATCTGACACTCGGCAAACTTAGCTTTGTCGAGTGTCCTAGATTCGGCACTCGGCAAACTGGGCACCTTATAAAAGTCACCCGGCCGCCGCCCCCTCCCTCTCACCCTCCCCTCCCTCTCCCGTGCATGAGCATTAGACTGCTGTAATGGCAGACGGTGAGGTGAATCCCACCAAATTCGGCGATTTCCTTGGACGTTCTTGTGGATAGCTGGCTTGGGGGCGTAGCTAGAGAGGTGTAGAAGCCATGGATGCAAGAAATCGAAGCAGGGATGGGGGAGATGGCCTGCGCACGAGGTGGAGCGGCGGCGCTCGCTCGTGCTAGCCATGATTTTTTATGGCGGTTGTGTAAGACAATATCCAAGTAATATCTAATCTCTCTAGCATCCCTCATATATATTACATTTAATATGCAGGATAGATCGAGAAGCTATGCATGGACGTCGTGGGCTAGGTCAATCTGCGGCATGTACACACGAAGACAGATGTCTGCCGGGCGCCAGACGCGACTACTGGGTGTACACGGGCGAGTTCCGGAGTACGAACGCAGCATGGATGCCTATGTCGTGGTGGTGGCAGCGGGCGTGGCGGCGGCGGCGTGGTGGTGGTGGCGGTGGGTTTTTTTTATATTTTTTGAAAAATTTGTTTGCCGAGTGTTGGTTTAGCACTCGGCAATGTTGCCGAGTGCTCGACAAAAAACATTTAGCAGAGACAGCTTTGCCGAGTTCTTTTTTTGCCGAGTGCCGTTTGTCGAGTGTAACACTCGGCAAACGCTTTGCCGAGTGTTTTTTTTTGCCTTCGCTGTGTGCTATGGGCACACGACAAACCTATGAATTCCGGTAGTGGATACATCGTATTATCTGCAATAATGGAAAATAAACCCTAAGTATAAGAAGGTACTTAGCTAGACTTACTCGTCATAAACAAAAAATAAAGTGACTCCAAGGATCATGCAAGGCTTTATAAGTGAAGCTAGCTTAACAACATTTTGTATAAAAAGCCACTAATTCAACTACACCTATTATAGTTCGGTCATCAAGTTAATTATAGCTATTCATCTCTAGATTAGCAACTATCTTGTACCAAACATGTGACATATCATTTAGTAGCATAACAATAATAACCATAGTCATTGTAGTAGTTACATGTTCTTCATAACCATCATTCCATAATACACTTACTACGATGTTGGGACTAATCAAGTTTCTCACTGTTCGGGAGAGATGACGTTTTGAATTGATTTCAACTAGCTAGGAATTTATTCCTAAGACAAACCCAAGCAGACCCAATCAACGGTCACCTTAGGTCACCTTTGGTACAACTTAGGTCCACATTTCGTGGGTTCCACCAGTGCTACACAATTAGGGACAACCAGCTGCTAGGACGTTTAGGCCCAACCTACCCTTGGGCTTACGTTTGGCTCCTCACACATCCTTACTACCATCCAGAGTGCGCACTTTTACAGAACAGGCCTCGGCCTGAGTTGAGCTACTCGGCTTCGTGGTCGAAACAAATCATTCGGCCAGCTAAGTGAGAGGCATGCGTTCAATCTCGACAGAAGCGCCAACAATGATACGGTTCTTAACCGGCACAGACGGAATCACATGAGTCAACCCACACATACACTCCGTCGGGCCTCTAGTTACATTACCCCATGGTTCTGTTCCACGATAGCAAATATAGCCAACCGTGTTTCGGTATCCACCTATATCTGGTAGGTGATAGGAAATCACCCGACTTCTACCAATCTTAGCATAGCTAAGCATATATTCGATCCTGGACCTACACAGGGTTAAAGGTATATATATATATCGACAAGGTAGTTCTATGCATCAAGTGTTTCCAATCAACTCTTATAACCTAATGCATCAAACATAAATGACTCAAGTGATATTTTGTAAAACATGGGAGGCTTAAAATGCTCTGGGGTTTGCCTTTGAGAAAAGAAGTTGGCCTGTAGTCTAGGCTCTCGGGTAAGTCTTCAAGAGTTTGCTCCTCGCCTTCTAGAGCTATGGGCTAAGGTGCCTCCTGTTGTTCCTCTGGCTCTTCATTGAATTCCAATAGAGTTATCCCCTCAGACGATCCTATATGCATGAACAGGAAATAAGATATCATGGATGCATATATAATGACATGTATAATATGATATGATGTGATGAATGCATCCTTATAAGTGTTCTCAGCAGCATTGCATTAAGGTGATACCAAACAGTACTTACAAAAGCCCTGATAAAGAAGGTCATCTACAACAAGAGGGACTAAACCCTGAGTACGAGAATGTACTCAGCTAGACTTACCCGTCGGAAACCAAAATAATTGACACCAAGGATCATGCATAGCTTACTTTAGTGGATCTGGCTAACACTTTCTTTTTGCAGAAAAGCATAAGTAATAATGATCAACTCTTAGCTTGAGCTAACAGTGACTTTTAGCCTTTAACCTATTATCTATATTGGCACCTATACTAAGCAATCGCTTGATTAAAATGCAAACATTATTAACCATAGCAGGTATAAACTGTGACAACTTTATCATCATTCTCTATTTAACCATATCGTTAAATTAAGTGAATCTACGTTGCCGCTGCTCAGTCAAGTTCTCACTATCCAGGAGAGACGGTGATTTGAATCGATTCCTATCCAGCTGGAGGAGTATTCCTAACACAAACCCTGCTTCCCCCATCAGGGTCGCAAACAAGTCACCTTTAGGACAATTCAGGAGGCGTGGGTCTGATTAGTGCCGCAAAATTAGAGAACCACTCTGCCATGAGTGCTCGGTGACTTAACCCGCCCTTGGGCTTATGCCAATGGCTCTCTGCACATCCTTACTGCCATCTAGATTGTGACCAACTGCTCACGTCCCTGGCCTAAATTGAGCTACTAGGCTTCGCGGTCAGAACGAGTTATCCGACCAGCTAAATGTTAGGCTGCGTTCAACATGACATAAGGATGTACAACGTATCGGTCCTTAAACGACACATATGGAGTCACTAACATTATATTTTTCCTAAATACTACACTTCACCAAGATCCTAACAAAATTGGAACCACCCAATTTGGATCTACAAAACTAGAGATATCAATCTTCAACGCGCAAGGCGGCTCAAGGGACAACCCAGAAAACCACTACTAGGAAGAGACTCTGTAGAACGAGACCATCAGCTACTCAGGTAAACAATTCATCTCCTTCTCAAAATGATATTCAACTACTGATCCCCTTTTTCACAATTATCAACCATTGCATCCCAATTGGTTCTGGGTGCGAAGCTGTTGTCCTAGGCGTTCGATTTGGCACCAACTAGACCTTCATCAACCGATCCCCAAGAAGAGGCGATTTTGGTTGAAACAATAGATGCTTCAAAAACAGCAGAAGATATGAGTCCTCCCATCTTATCCTTGATGCCGCCGAAGTATTTCCTCAAAAATTCTTGGTTCTATTCAACTTTTATCCTTTGTCTGACTTCTTACCACGCTAGATACTTCCTAAGGAAACACCTATGCAAGAGCAGGAGTCTAACAGTCTCCTTATTGAAAATGATCCTGCTATTGCTGACATTCAAACTGTCGATTCACTAGCCCAGCACACAACTGATGGTAAGAAAGTCATATTCTTAGTTTATTTCTCTACAACAAACATGAACTAAAAATCTTCCCTGATGTTCATAGATGTTAATGTTGAGAGTTCAGAGCCAATTCAACCAGATATCATCGATGCATCATCAGTTGTTCCTCCTCTTCAGATAGAGGCTACCATAGAAAAGGTACTATATCCACTTCACCGTTCATTTCATCATAAACTGATCCAAACCTCCTAATCAAGATCCTCTTATACATAGGCACTCAATCTTCTAGCTTTGAGCTACTCTTTTAACCTTGAGGAGTATCTAGATGAAGATGAAATGAGCTCGTCAGCCATCTCCTCTAAGGAAGCTTTGCCAGAATAAACCAGAAATCAACTAAGGGATGTATTGCTGATGTTTGAGAAGAATATAGCCTGATTTGGTCCAAGATACTGATTCAATACAAAGAGTCTTCTTGGCTGTTAAGGATAATCCATCCCCTAGTTCTTTCTAGAGTCTTGCCGCCTTTATCCATTATCAAAGATCAAGTCCCAAAGGTGAAAAAGGCTTAGAGGAATCTATCCAATCATGAAACTTTATTGGCCAAGAGGAACTCCAACATGCAAGAGGCTAAAGAGCTGACATAGCTGATCGACAATTTGAAGAACTCCTCCCTCAGGACCGATCTTGAGCTGACCCAACTAGAAATTAGGCGTGTAGAACTTGAGAAGGAGCTAGAGAACATAAAGGCTGCCATTGATCGCTACAAGTCTAATTTGGCTCAGATACCCAATGCCATCAAGCAAAAGAAACAGGAATTGCTGGCCAAAGTTAGAGAAGGCAGAGGCATCCAAAGTAGCCTCAAGAACATTCCTGGATCAGCCAAAGAAGACAAGCAACAAATCATAGAGGTTGATGCTATCTGGCTAGAAGTATTGAAAGCGATCTAGGATGTTCTAGACTTATGATCTGTATATCAATGTGTATCTTGTGTAGAATCAATGATAACTGTACTTTTGTCGCCTCATTGTATTTCTTGTTTTCGGCTAAAGAGCTGATTTGAAATAGCTGATTCTAGACTTCCAATCTTAATCCAATTAAGTCTGAAAACATGGCCTTTGTTAAGAGAACCCCTTGATCTTCCACATTCCCAAATTTGAAAAATAACTGATTCTAGACTTTCAACCTTAATTCAATTAAGTCTGAAAACACAGCCTTTATTAAGAGAACCCCTTGATCTTCTATCCTTGGTCATCTAGCGATGTACTCTCTTCGGCATTAGCGAGGTTGTGCTTCGCCTTCTATTAATTATGGTTGCCTTTTATATGTCCCGAGGCGTCCATCTCCTCGCTCCGTGGCTTCAAATATCAGCCAAGGGTTCCATCTCGCAACCGCTCCTGTTCCTTTGCACTTCTCTGCCCTCATAACCCCTATAGCGGCCTTCTTTCCCTCTCATAGATCCAATCAACTTCATGGCCTAGTGAGGACAACCGTGGCAAGCGTGTGGCGGAGGAGATTCTAGAGGAGAATATGTCGGTGAACCAACGCCTTCGACGCATGAGGTGAGATCGACATCTTTCGTTCATGATGATGAACTATTCTAACTAGCCTATAGGTTCATTTTGAATGACAGTCTTTGTCCTCTCCCCAGGGCTAGCGAGCCCTCTAATGCTGCATCTTCTATGCTGGCCTTGTTGTCGGATTCCTCTAACTCGTATGACGGCGATGACGCTTGACATTTCCTTCGAGAGTGGAGGGTGGCTTAGAACCATTATTCTGAGGCAACTTGGGGAAATGGATAGCTCAAGATCCACCTTAGGGTCTCTTAGGCTGCCCTTCACGTCGTTGAAGAAGAGGCCAGTGCTATTCGGGCATGGCTGACCGAGTCTGATGCCATGGTGGTGGGTAAGATGAATTCTAGGAATGCCTTTATTCTGATTTCCAATGCCTTTATATTGATAGCTCTCCTATTTCTATGATCACCAACCCTAATGATGCAGTTGGAGTCCCTTGAACTGGCGGCGAACGCGGTCATGGATGCCATTAACGCTTAGGGCCCCCTCATCAACGCTCGCCTCCATGACATCTCGGCCCACATCTAGGAGATCGCTCTTCATGACGTTCATCATGGCACATCGGTGGCGCTAGCCATGGCACAAGTCCAGACTGGGTAAGAGCTCCATGCCATAGAGACTGGCTTCCAGATGGGCGATGGCCCCAAGGAGCATGAGGATCTGATCGAAGAGTTTGTTGATGTAGTGGAGGCCATTGTAGACATCACAACCGCTTAGGATGTGGGAACAAGGTCTTCGATTAGTTTGTATTTAGGAAAAACTAATGAATAAAATCTTATGCTCTTCCATGACCATGTCTCAATGCAATGTCCTTATACATGTCACAATTGTTTTTCATTTTTGCTTTTGCTCTATAGGAGATACATATCGTATCGGCTTTCACATCTTTAGGTTTATTTTGAACTAAAGGCGATACCTTTCTGGTAGCGGCTATTAGAGCCAATGACTAAGCAAATTGGCTGTCAAGTGTTGACCAAATGCTAGGATACTACCCCTTCAAAAATTTTCATCAATCGCTATTGATAGGTCGCACCAGAACTTTTCAGACCAAAGATTAAGCAAGCGATCGATCTAAGCCAAATATCTCATCAAGCAGAACAACCTCTAATAAATTTATCAATTCTGGCTTGTACTTAGGATCCGATTTAGCGCTTACACACATCGGTCTAGGCTTATTTTCATGACCAATATTTATTTCCCTTAATCCACCAGCTGACGCAAAACCATGATTACTCATTAAAACAAACTCTCAGAGCCGATTGCTTGGATCGGTTGTTGGCCTTCATCACTGATCTTAATGAAGCCTCCTTCCCACAACTTGCTAGAAAAGCATTTGAAGTCTTCTAGCTCCCAGTATACTAGATCAGCTATTGCAATACTTACATATTCATCAGCGCGAACCAGCTCGACATCATCTCCATGCCATTGAATCAAACACCAATGCATGGTTGATGGCACACAACAATTTGCATGAATCCAGTCATGACCAAGGAGCAAACTATATAACCCTTTTCCATCGATGACACAGAATGTGGTGAGCAGAGTCTTACTCCTTATTATCAGTTTGATGTTCATTACCCCCCGGGTCTTAGACGCATGCCCCCCAAAATCTTTAAGCATCATATCAGTTTCAATTAAATCTCCTGGTCCCTTGCCAAGTTTACAAAAAGTGGTGTAAGGCATAAGATTGACATAAGCACCTCCATCCACCAACATCTTGTTCATTGGCTTCCCATCAACAAAATGTTTCACATATAAAGCCTTTAAGTGTCGATGCTTGACTGGCTTATCAAATATAGCCTGCTGTATAACTGTCAACTTGGCAACTATTTCTTCATACTCCGATTCATCGAAAATCTGAATAAACTTCTTGATCTACTAGAGCTCTAAATTCTGATGGCAATAAAAAAGCCATCTGAATATTAGCTGATGGTTGCCCTCTATTGACTATTTATTTAACACACCACACTTGAGGTTTACTAGACACCTGAGCCTATTCTAGCTCTCTATTCCTTAGGCATTGCACTCTTCTTTTTTGGCTTCTTGTTAAACATCCTGGACACGACTGGCCTTCCTGCCAAACATATTCTCCCTCATTACTTTCTTCTTCATAATTAGCCTAGTTTTGATCAACAACCCGTTTTCCAAGCCGATCATGAACACTTCTATTTTTAAGCGCCGATCCATGTTATTATGATGATACGCATCTTGAGCATGGATAGACCTGCGGTTGGCTTGAGATTGCCTAAAGTCCCAATATTATTCGCTGCACTCTGGACAGTTATTTCTAGTAGGCAATTTCAAACCTTCATTCTAGCAATGTCTGAAGAAAAGACAATTCCTATGTGATTCGGCTTGTCTTCTTTCATACCTCTCTTTTTCTATTGACATTGGTATTCTTGCTCTTCTAGCCAACGTTGATAATCCTTTTCCTTCTACCACTGCCATTTATTCAACAAATTTGAGATGTAATGCGTGGCCTTATCGCCACATCCTTTGATGTTTCTCCCTGCTCATATCGACTCTTTTGCGCGTCACGATGCCTTCTGATCTTTCTATATTCATCAGCCAATATTTGCATCTCGAGATCGATTGTTCTAGTTTCTCTTTATCTAACTGATGTTAGGACTTTAGTCTTCCCCTTGAGCAGCCTAGCATCAACCATATTTTGATCTCCTAGGAAAGGATTATCGTCAACTTTTATCTTTCGAGGCATATCGAATTTAAGCCTTCCTTACTGAATAGCCCTCTGTATATGCTGCCGGAAAACTATGCATTCATTAGTAGAATGGGATGTAGCATTATGAAACTTGCAGAACTTCTTATTCTTCAACTAATCAGGGGGCAGCATAACATGATTATCGAGGCAACTTGATCTGTCCCTTCTCAAGCAAGAAATCAAAGAGCTTGTCTGATTTTGTGACGTCAAAGTCATAGCTCTCTTCGATTCCTCTTCCCCAAAGATTTGACACCATTGCTATCTTCTTACCCCAATTCCATTCAGCCATAGCAACCTCTTCTTCTTCATCATCTTCATAGCCATCATGGACTAAATACAGGATTATAGGCTTCGGCCATTGTGGTACTTTTCTGGAATCGGGTATCTCTATGCATATTCTGGAATTGGCTATTAAGCGCTGCCACTCATTAAGCCAATTGACCCAAGTTGTCAAATTCTTGTCCCAGTAACTTCTCTCTCCATGTTGGCAACATTCCTTGAATGGCCAAAGTAGCTAGCTGATCATCAGCCAAGTTTAACGAGAAGCACAAATTTCTAGTCTCTCGGAATCTCTGAAGAAATTCGGTGCCCAATTCATTAGTTCTCTGCCTTATAGTTGTCAAATCGATAATCTTCTTTTCTCCTATCCTAGTGTAAAAATATGCATGAAACTTCTTCTCTAGATCAGCTCAATTAGCAATGGAATTAACTAGTAGTGATAAAAACCAAGTGAAGGTTGGCCCTAATAGTGACAAGGAGAAGAAATAAACTCGATGGGCCTCTTCAGTGGATGTTTCGCCCAATTGTGTAAGATACCGACTGATATGTTCTATTGTGCTTGTGCTGTCTTGGCCAGTGAACTTAGCAAACTCTAGGAGCCTATAATTTGTAGGAAGAGTGCCAAATCATACCATTCTAGATATGGGCGTTTGTACAAGAAGGTCTGCCCTTTTAGCTTCAAACCAAACTGATTCTTCATCATCTCGGTTACTCTCAGCAACAACTCATCAGCATTTGAATTTGAATTTCTCTGCACCTGCTGACCCTGTTTGTGGATTAAAATTCTGGGTACCTTGGTACCCTAGATTTGGAATCATGTGAAGGGTATTGTAATCTATGCCATAATGATACCCTTGTGGAATCTCTATATGCTAGGTCCTTTGCTGGTTTGTTGCTTGAAGTCTCTAATTATAGATGTTAGGATCTATATCTCTACGAATCCTTTGAATTGATGGTGCTATTTTTGGAGCCGACGACGGTATGTGACCTGATGTGTCAAAATTAATCATCTGGTTCTAACCTTGCCTCGTCGGCTATTGCACATGCTACATAAACGATCCAGGATTATACTATATCTGATTCATAGTAGCACTTTAAACTTGCTCAGATGAACTCTGAACTACCTATACATCATCATTACTGGCTGGTGCTGCTTCTTGATGGCTAGTACCGGCTTGATTAGTCTCTTGAGTCGACGGATATGGAATGTTGTAATAAGCCAGACCAACCCGATCAACTAGAAACCCGTGAAACACCTCTTTCATGGTGTTGTGGAATGTGTTCAAGAAGATTTCATTATGGTTTGATATGGCATCATGAACTGATTTGTTTATAGCTTCCACGAAGAAACACCTGTCTTCTGCTCCATCTGCATCTATCTGCCCATGCAACAGAACTCTTAGTAGTGGATATTTCTGAACAATTATATTGGTGTAGGACAATAAACACTTGTTCTAAAATTCTTCTATAGCTTTGCTGATGACATCTTTATCTCCATCTAGGAAGTCAGTCATAAGATACCATAAGGATGTCGTTGTTGCTGTAAGCTACCATGACAATTGTGGGGTCCCACAGGGCGTGCCAGAACACGTGTCGGCATGAAAATGTGTCGTGTCGGCACACAGTAAGCCGAAAGGGTCTGCTCGATGGAGCTAGAGATCCACCTGGCTTCAACACAGGGATAATCGATCCTACATATTCCTCCCAAGATGTGCCAGTCAATTGGACCCTATAATTGATAAGGTGAGAAAGTTTATCAGTAATTTAAGGTGGAACATTCTGATCTATGCCCAGATAGTTCCAAGTGTGCCGCTTCGGGAGTAGCCATATGGGGAGATCGATTAAATAGCCGATACACACAGAAATTGGCTGTTATGGACTATAAAGCTTGTGGGTAGCGATTGATTTTATGTTGGTAGGTATAGTACACGTATATGTAAATGAGATCATTAGCTAGGTGGATATTACCAGTATGAATCATTGAGCCAATGAATCTAACGATAAAGGATATAACATGCGAACAAATCGACTATCAAATATAAACAGATCTACAGACACTCTGAATCTAATCTATTACCATCAACAGTGGGGTTCGATCAGATCGATGGCAGCTATGATGTTAATAACAAACTAAAACCGAAGAATCCATAAAATCATCTACACTTCGATAGGCTTTCCAAAAGACATGATATACGTGAAGGCTCGGATGAATCGGTTAAAATAGTCGATTCTAGTGAAGAGGACTACAGTGTGTGAACAATCGACTATTTCACAAGGACAGACCTATGGACTCATCAGACCTAACCTGCTATCTCTAACAGTGGAGTTTGATCAGATCGATGCAGCTATGATAAAGACTAACAAATCAAACCTTGAAAGTAAACAGATCTATTTATGTTCAATAGAATCATGTAAACATGTTGTAGGCAGTTAACGCACAAGCAATCGGCTATTTAGCCAATGCAGGCATAGCAAACAGTTAAGGTCACACCTAATCAAGAATAAATCTGCTAGCTAGCATCCTCTAATCTATAATGCTATCAGTGGGGATCGATCGGATCATTACAGCCATAATAGTGAACTGTAAACCAGATTTAACTAACTAGCAAACCTCTCCTAGATTATTCATGCCTTAACCGCATACTATGCACGATCTAGATTGAAGTAAAATAGTCGATGAAACATAAACCATCGCTTAAAGTAGACAATGTCATGTTGTAACAAAACGAATGATGGATCTAAAGTATATGAGGCCGATCTAAATCGATCTTGACCTGGCAGATTGATGTTGCTGCATACTAATGATAATGAAAAACATCAGCAAGATCGGTAACTTAATGAATCTACCAAAGATTGCCACTCTTAGGTAGAGCCGATAACTTGACCTTAATCTAATTCGAGCAGTGGAGATCGACTGGATCGATGCAGTCGTACTTGAACTAGACAAGAGTCGATAACTAGCTTATACTAGAGTCATAGTGGAGGTTGACCGGATCGATGTAGCTATACAAACAGAAGTATAAGCCATGACGGTACTTATAGACAAGTCAGAGGTCGGCCGGACCGATGTAGCCGTACTCGCTAAAGAACTCACTGAGATCTACTCTACTCCTACTCCTAAGGGGTTGCCGGAGCCAAAAAAGTAAGTAACTTGTATTTGATTGATTGTGTGTCCTTTACAATAGCCAGGGTCCAATATTTATACCTATGGCTTAAACATGAATCCTACTCAAGTATGACTCATTACAATCTTAGGTATAGAATAAAACATTCCTAACTTAGGATAACTTGGACTTTAATCTTTCCCTTTTTGTAGAGTCCAACTGTATTTCTTGACGCCAATCGTAGCCTGTTATTGTTATTTGCTAATGTCATTCAAAGAGAGCCAATTCTAGTGTCTCCTCCGAATCAGTTGATATTGATCCTCAGGCCATTGAGTCCTTGATTGACACAATTTTGGAAGCTTTGAGTTCCCACATTCTTCTTCCCAAAATTTGGTGTAAACAAGACTTATAGAAAGATTCTTGAATTATGTCGCCCACATCACATGTTACAACATGCTCCTTCACATTTTGCTCATCAAGTAGAGAGGAATGAGCTTTTTCAAGCTTCTTGTGTGCCTTTCCAAGCTTCTCATGGGCTTCCTCTAGCCTCTCATGAGACGCATTGAGCTCATCAAAGGCTTGCTTAAGGGCTTTTAGTTTCTTACGTAAGCTTTTGCATTCCCTTTCTCTTAATGTCAAAATATTCTTTAGCATTATCTAACATGTCAAGTAATTCATCCTTAGTTCATCATCATCATTACTATCATTTTCATTTTTATCATGTTCCTCATCATCACACACATCATTAGATTGTACCTTAGTGGCCTTAGCCATGAAGCATGTCGATGGAGTGTTGAAGAGAGAAGGCTTCTCATCTATGGCAATGCTTGCAAGAGCCTTCTTCTTGGTGGTCTTGTCATCATCACTTGAGGAAGCATCACTATCCCATGTTACCACAACCACCTTGAAGGTCATCTTGTCCTCCTTCTCTTTCTTTTCCTTCTTGTCCTTCTTCTTGTTCTTCTTGTCATCATCATCATCATCGTTGTTGTATGGGCATTGAGCAACAAGATGATCCTTGCTTCCACACTTGAAGCACCTCCTTGATTCTTCTTTGTTCTTGGATGAAGACTTCTTCCTTCTAGCACCATATCCCTTCTTCACCATGAACTTGCCAAACCTCTTTACAAAGAGAGCCACCTTCTCATCATCATCATCCCAAGAGAATGAACCTTCATCTTCACTTGGATGATGTGTCTTTGAATGTCACACTTTTTTTCTTCTCATCCTTCTTCTCATCTTTCTTCTCCTTCTTTTCTTCCTTCTCAATATCATCTCTATAAGTATCATCGGTCATCACATCACCCAATACTTGGTTTGGTGTCATGGTGTCCAAACCACTCTTCACTAGAATTGTGACCAATGTGCCAAATGTTGATGGTAACCATATCAAGAACTTGTGGGAGAAGTCCTTGTTCTTCACTTCTTCTCCAAGTGCTTTGAGATCATTGACAAACACTTGAAGCCTATGAAACATCTCTGGCACACTCTCATCTTCCTTCATCTTGAAGCTCATAAACTTCTTCTTGAGAATATATGCCTTTGCACCCTTCATGGATTGAGTGCCTTCAAAGGATTCCTCCAACTTCTTCCATGCCTCATGAGCCATCTCAATGTTCTTGATTTGCTCAAATGTTCTCTCATCCAAAACATCATGAATGGCACTAAGAGCAATGTCATTGTTTTGGAGCAATACTTCTTCAGTAGTGGTGGGAGCTTTAGCATTGGTATCCTCAATCTTGGTCTCCACCACTTTTGAAACCTTTCTATTAGTTGACCTAATGTAGGTGGTCATCTTTGCCTTCCAATAAGGATAATTTGAGCCATTAAATTGGTGTGGCTTCTTGGTGTTGTCGATTTGAGCTATTTTGACACCGAAGGTTGTTAAGCTTCAAATCAAGGTGACCATGGCTATGATACCACTTGAAAGATCCTAATGGCTAGAGGAGGGTGAATAGCCTATAAAAAAATTCTACAACAACACTAAGTAATGTGGTTAGAAAATTATGAGACAAAGCGAATGTTGCACTAGCATACCAAAAATGTAAGCCACCTACCACAGTTCTAGTTTTTATAGTCTCTAGGCAGGCAATGCTAGGTCACTACCACTACATTAGTGAGCTCTCAAAGACTAACTAAAGAGCCTCACTAACCACTAGACTCAACATAAGCTAGCTCTCAAAACTAATTACAATAAAGAGCTTAGCAACACTAGGAAAGTAAATGCAAGGGTGTGTTATTGAGGTTATGCTGACGTGGCAAGCGATGATCAATCAATCAATAACAAAAGAACCAATAAAATCCTCAGGACAGGATGACACAATGATTTATCCCTAAGGTTCACTTGCTTGCCGGCAAGCCACGTCCTTGTTGTAGCAATTCACCCACTTGGAGGTTCACATGCTAATAGGCATCACACGCTTAACTTGCAATTGGGTGCCGCACAACCAACACAAGATAGGGATCCATAAGCTACGAGCAATCCACTTGAGTACCTTTTGGCTCTCCATCGGGGAAAGGTCAAGAACCCCTCACAATCACCACAATTAGAGCCAGAGACAAGCACCATCCTCCGCTCGATGATCCTTGCTGCACCAAGGCATCTAGGTGACAACAACCACCAAGAGAAATAAGTGAATCCCACAGCAAAACACAATCACCAAGTGCCTCTAGATGCAATCACTCAAGCAATACACTTGGATTCACTTCCAATCTCACAAAGATGATGTATCTATGATGGAGATGAGTGGGAGGGCTTTGGCTAGGCTCACAAGGTTGCTATGTCAATGCAAATGGCCAAGATAGTGAGCTAGAGCCGGCTGCATGCCTTAAATAGGCGTTCCCTTGAAATAGAGCTGTTAGCTCTCTGTCAGCATAGAATTCAGGGCGACCAGACGCACTGGTCAAGTTGACTAGACATAGGACTCCAGCGTCCGGTCCTTGGATCTGCGCCATGTGTCCCTCTTCATTCAACCTCAGCCGCTAATCACTAATGGCTAGTTAGCCTTCCTCGCGTGGTTAAGTATCAATTGGACACACTGTTGATGGTCATTAACATCAATTATAAACCATCATTTTGCCATACATATATTCTTAATTTCCATCATCTATGTAGGCATAGTGCTTTAAACTAACAAGTTCCACGAGTTTTGGTGCTCTCATATATTTTGCAGGAATATTTAATTTCTCACCAAATAAAACTATATCAAATGATGAATTGGAGTACATCATTGCGGAGAGCTCATTGAGCTGATCAAAATGGATATATTATTTGCTATATTTAGAGCACAGAATAAAAAGATATTAATTTCACAAATTAAAAAGGAGTGCTGACGTCAACGTTGACGCTAGCACCCCACGTCAATAGTGCCATGCAACGAACCATAGGTGGCCACATGGCGGGCTATGGCCATGCTGTGGTGTCCAAGTAGGAGAGGCGTGGGCAGGACACAAGGGGATAGGAGCAAGGCCCAGCAGTCCCCCACGTCGGAACCGGCAACCGTAGCGGCCACTCTGGCGGCAATGCGTGGCACACTGGTCGCATGTCTGCTGCTGCTATGCTACTACTAAATAGGTCCAGGGGTAGGTGGCATGCATGGATTCGAGGCCTAAGGCAGGGGTGCAGTTTGCCCACCTAGGGTGTGGTTGGACCGCCCAAACTGGCAGGTCTAGCTAGCCAGAAGGCCTGTATTCTCCCTAGTTAACACAGACAGTGCCCGATTTCATCGATTTGGCTCTAGTTTGAGGCCCAAATGGTCGGTTTTCCACTGGTTTTCTTCATAGGTTAGTTGGGGACTACTTGGCGACCAAGTTATGATCTGCACCGCTCGAGTAAGGTCAGTTTGATACGATGGTGGCCATAAAATGTGACGCGGATCGATGATATAGAGATTCCTTGCCTCCTACTCCTCCTCGGCCTATATATGGATGCCCAGACCCCCTCCAGGAGGCACACATCTACATACCCTATGCTGTAGAGCTTCATAATTTCATACACCTTGTAGTAGTGTCCCTCTAGATGAATCTCATCTAGTTGTAAAATAGAAAATAGGGAGAGAGAAGAGGAGAGAGAGCTAAGGAGGAGCCGGATCTATCAAATCTTCCTTGATTTTGTACTTCTATAGATTTGACTCATCCTTGAGTAATCTCTAGGTGCATCAATTATTATTCTTAAGTTCTCTATTTACTTAACTTCAAAATTTACTTTAAGTTATGTATTGGTTTTCTTGCTTGCATCAAGTGCTCTAGTCTTTGCAAAAATAGAGTAGTAATCAATAGAATAAGCATGGTGCTTAGTCTTGTGATTACCTAGAATTGCACCCAGCCATATGGTTAGTCATGGTAGCCCCAGGTGGTGACATCCATGATGGCCGACGTAGTCCACCACGTCTGGGTTGGAGTTTGTAGGACCGTAGTCTGAACTACCTAGTTCCTTTCTCATCTCAGTCCAAGCCTAGTGTTCTGATGTCGCGAAGGAAGTAATCCTTGAAGTAACCTTGATTGTTAGATCAGCTAGAGAAACCTTAGGAAATTTCTCTCTACCGATGAAAACACTTATCTATCTTTATCCTTGGATGACCTTGATCCTTGATTAGTACACTTCGCGTTCCCCATGAAAATCGATACCTTGGAATACTCCCGGGTGAAAGCTACAACGGTATCTGTGTGCTTGTGGATCTTTTTTTGTTTGTGTTAACAAATACCAACAAGCTTTCTAATGTTGTTGCCATGGAACAATAGCTGTTCTAGTTTCAAACCAAGTTTGTTCATGTATCCTTATTTTTTCTTTTACCATCACATGGATTCAACTCCTATTTATAAACTCTCCGCTCCAAAGGGCGAATTGTTGGAGCCTCCACAATCATCACATCCTATTTTTATAGATGGCTATGAGCTTCGCCCTACTTTCATAGCCATGGTTCGGGAGCAAACCTTCTCTAGAGAAGACAAAAATCCATATGTCTACCTTCGGGAATTTGAGCAATTGTGTTCGTGCTTGAATATTTCTAGCATGACACATGAGACCTTAAAATGGAAATTGTTTCCGTTCTCCCTTTCTGAGAGGGCGAACAATGGTATGCTCATACCATTAAAAGTGTAAACGGAGATTGGGATGAACTTTGAGACAAATTTTGTCTTGCTTTCAATAAAAGGATAAGGAAACTTTATAATGGAAACGGGGATCCCGATCTTCCATCAGGTAGAGGTAACTATCGTTGTGGCGGAGAATGACACACTGATCCAGCTTTAGATCAAAAGATTAAACCCTGCAATCTTAGCACCATAGCTCCTCTGGTTATCAACCAAGTCACGAACCAGGTTGATCTCGCCAAGAAGGCTAATCCCTGCCTTTGCAATGAAGAACACAAGCAAGAACAAGAAAGAACACAACCAAGATGCAAATGAATGATTAATCTCATGAAGTTGGGGTCTCATAAACCGATGAACGGCGAAACTGTTCTTGACAGAATAACCTAAGCAAAACCCAAACCCTAATGGATAGGTGGCAGCTATTTATGAAGACTCTAGGGTCATGCAAGACCCCTGGATGCGCCCCTAATGGGCCCAAACACGATACATGGTCCAACGGACCAAAAGACGGTGTCACAGCACCCTAGCAGATTTTGGATGTTAACTTGTGACCATAATTCCCGTTGATTCTGAACAGATTTTGATTGAAAACCACTTGGATTGGCTTCCTTATCAAATTATCTTTCCATCCATATGTGGATCATAAAAAACGGAGTCCGAATGCGTCCTGGGTGACCAATTTAAGGCAGACTAGTCCTAGAGGCCGAGGCAGACTCGAAATCATGTTGGACTGGGCCTCCGGTTCCTGTTGGACGTCCTTGCTGGTCATCTTCGCCTCCACCACATCCTCTAAGTCCTTCATGACCCTCTCCAATATTCCTAAGCAAGATAACATCATTAGGTAGTAGTCTATTCTCAAAAGTATAAAAAGGATCGCTTAAGAACGAGCTCACCTCTAAATTGAGTTGACGCATTTGAGCACGGGTCATTGGACCTTGCATGACGGTTGGAGGATCAGTGGGTACATCCGAAGGAGTGATGTCCTCATCATCCTCCCCCTCTTGAAATGGAGTCATCCTTGACTCAAGCTCATCTTGTTCTCCCAAATAAGGTTTTAAATCTACAATGTTAAAGGTGGGACTAACCCGAACTCAGGTGGCAACTCAAGTTTGTAGGCATTATCATTTATTTTCTCAATTATCTTATAAGGACCATCTGCTCTTGGCATTAATTTAGACATACGCAGCTCAGGAAATCTATCTTTTCTCAAATATAACCAAACCAAATCACCCGGTTCAAGTTTAATCTCTTTTCTACCTTTACTACCAGCAATTCTATACTTTTCATTCATTCTTTCAATATTTGCTTTAGTTGTTTCGTGCAACTTACGAATAAAATTAGCATGCTCTCTAGCATCACTATGTATTCTCTCAGTGGTAGGTAAAGGCAAAAGATCAATAGGAGCATGGGGGTTAAAACCATACACTACCTAAAAAGGACTTACCTTGGTGGTGGAATGTTCCGCCCTGTTATATGCAAACTCCACATGCGGCAAACACTCTTTCCACATCTTCAAATTGCGCTTCAAAATTGCTCTCAACATGGTGGACAATGTTCAATTCACAACCTTAGTTTGCCCATCAGTTTAGGGATGACATGTTGTAGAAAATAGCAGCTTAGTCCCCAATTTATTCCATAATGTGCGCCAAAAAATGACTCAAGAATTTTGTATCGTGATATGAAACAATAGTAGAAGACATACCATGCAAGCGAATGATTTCTTGAAAGAAAATGTCAACAATATAAACAGCATCATCGCTCTTATGACAAGAAATAAAATATGCCATCTTAGAAAAATGATCAACCACCACAAAAATACTATCCCTCCCCCTCTTAGTCCTTGGCAAACCCAACACAAAATCCAAAGATATATCAGCCCAAGGAGTAGAAGGAATAGGAAGAGGCATATACAAACCATGTGGGTTCAACCGTGACTTAGCTTTTTGACATGTGGCACACCGAGCCACGTACTGCTCTACATCTCGCCTCATCCTTGGCCAAAAGAAGTGTGTGGACAACACCTCCTCCGTCTTCTTGGCACCAAA
Source organism: Miscanthus floridulus (assembly GCF_019320115.1). Lineage (NCBI taxonomy): Eukaryota > Viridiplantae > Streptophyta > Magnoliopsida > Poales > Poaceae > Miscanthus > Miscanthus floridulus. The sequence goes on from NC_089592.1 coordinate 49,034,640, forward strand.
ATGTCCCATCAATCCGCCTCCATGTGCCTCCTGCAACAACAAAAGATGAACAAAACCAACTGGAATGCATAGGCGGTTAGCTCTAAACAAAAACCCATCATTGATCATAAACTTATTCCATGTACATCCCTCTCTACAATTAAGCAACACATCCTTAAAATTAGGATCAAGCACATATTGTTCTTTTATTGATTGAAGACCAAAAATTCGACAATCAAGCTAGGACAGCAATGTATATCTTCTAGACAAAGCATCAGCAATCACATTGTCCTTTCCTTTCTTGTGTTTGATAATATAAGGAAAAGATTCATTAAATTCAACCCATTTAGCATGCCTACGATTTAGATTATTTTGAGAGCGAAGATACTTAAGCGATTCATGATCAGAATGAATAACAAATTCTTTAGGCCACAAATAATGACGCCACATCTCTAAAGAACGAACAAGTGCATACAATTCCTTATCATATGTGGAATAATTAAGAACAGGGCCATGCAATTTTTCACTAAAGTTAGCAATGGGTTTACCATCTTGCATCAAAACACCTCCAATGCCAACTCCACTAGCATCACATTCTAGCTCAAAAGTCTTACCAAAGTTTGGAAGTTGCAGCAATGGTGCGTGTGTAAGCTTGTCCTTCAAAGTGTCAAAGGACTCCTCATGTGCCTTTCACCAATGAAACACCACCCCTTTCTTTGTCAACTCATGCAAAGGTAGATCCAAGAAAACTCATCACCTGTGTGACGGTTTAGGGAACCAGCCAGCTCTTTATAGCTTCAATTTTCATCTCGTCCACCTCAATTCCCTGTGGAGTTACAACATAGCCAAGAAAAGAAACTTGATCCATACAAAAGATGCACTTCTCAAGGTTACCAAATAAACGTGCATCACGTAAAGCATTAAAAATAGCACGTAAGTGATCCATATGTTCATCAAAAGACTTGTTGTAAATCAATATATCATCAAAGTAAACTATCACAAAATGACCAATAAAAGCTCTTAAAACCTCATTTATTAAGCGCATGAAAGTGCTAGGTGCATTTGTCAAACCAAAAGGCATAACTAACCACTCATACAACCCGAATTTGGTTTTAAACGTAGTTTTCTATTCATCTCCAAGTTTCATTCTAATATGGTGGTAGCCACTTCACAAGTCAATCTTAGTGAAAATTATAGAACCACACAACTCATCAAGCATGTCGTCTAGCCTAGGAATAGGATGACGATACCGAATAGTAATATTATTGATGGCTCTACAATCAACACACATACGCCAAATTCCATCTTTCTTAGGAACCAAAAGTATAGGAATGGCACAAGGACTAAGGCTTTCACATACATACCCATGGTCCAAAAGGTCTTAGACTTGCCGCTGAATTTCCTTAGTCTCCTCGGGATTGGTTTGATAGGCAGCACGGTTGGGCAAGGTTGCTCCCAGAATCAAATCAATTTGATGCTCTATTCCTCTCATAGGTGGCAGCCTTGGGGGTATCTCAGCTAGAAAAATGTCCTCATACTCCTACAAAAGGTTAGTGATAGTAGGAGGCACCGAGCTAACAATATCATCAAGCGAAAACATAGCTTGTTTGCATACCAAAGCATAGCAAATTATCATCAACAGAAATTTCAGCAAAGTCACATTTTGTTGCAAACATAACACCACCCTTCAATTTAATTCCCTCAGCCTTAGAAATAGATGTAGACTTATCCTTTTTAGGTGGGAAAATAGAATTAGCAACTTGCTGATTTTCATATTGAACTTCATTCAAACTAGCAGTGCGTTCTCTATCAGCTTGTACAATTTGAGCAGGGGTCAAAGGTACCAAAGTAATTTTCTTTCCTTTATGAACAAAAGTGTATTTATTACTTCTACCATGGTGTGTAGCATCATTATCATGTTCCCAAGGATGACCCAATAAAAGTGAACAAGCTTGCATAGGTACCACATCACAATCAACATAATCAGCATAAGAACCGATGGAAAATGAAACTCTATAAGTTCGTGTTACCTTTGCTTTACCAGAATCATTTAGCCACTGAATATGGTATGGACATGGGTGTGGGCGTGTGCTCAAGCCAATCTTCTTGACCAAATCAGAACTCACCAAATTGTTGTAGCTACCTCCATCAATAATGACATGTCCTCGACAGTTGCTAATGATGAAGAAAATCTAGAACAAGTTATGGCGTTGTAGCTTCTCAGGTTGCTGGACTTGTGAGCTGAGCACTCGCTATACAATGATGCTCCTATAGGCCTGTCGTGGCCTTGTCTCCAAGGACTTTGCCATCCTCCTCATCTGCATCTTGGTCTTCTTCATCCTCAATGTCAGAGGTGCTGATGTAACCATCTTCTATAGCAATATATGCCCGTTGAATTGGGCAGTCCTTCTACACATGGCCAATGCCACAGCAGCGGTGGCACTAAATGCCCAAAGTGTGTCCCGTCGATGCAACGGATGAGGCACTCTTGGTAGGCACTTGCAAAGAATTTTTACCTGAATCTGAAGGTCATGTGGGAGGTGCCTTAGGTGTGCCAAGGTTGTTGAGTTCAACGAGTGCGTCAGTGATGGCCTTCCTAGTGGCCTAATTCATCCTTTTTTGGGCATCCTCTACAATAGCTTGTAGTTGCTCTTAGCTGACACACTCGTTGAAACCCTTAGGATTGTTATCTCTAGTCTGATCACCACCTACCATTGTAAACACAAAAATAGGAACAAACTGGTGAAAGTTATCCCTACCTATGTGGTTGCAGTGGTGTCACTTTTCATAGCAAGTGGAAGCGTCTTACCAAGCTCTTACAAAGTTCTTACCAATGCAAGCAGTGGGCGATACAACCGGTGCTGGTTCATGATACCTATGAGGCAGTGGTACCAAGATTGCAAAGTCCTTTTTCTGTACTGATCTGAAGAATTTATGGAGCTTAGAAGGCAAACAAAGAGTAATATGTATATCTAGCACACAAGTCAGTAACAAAAAGTAATATTGAATTATAGTCCAAAGTACTTGTTCTCGTTGCTGGTCTAAAATGCTCCAAGTACTAGGTGTGTAACAAACAAGCAAGTATGGTGGATAGCAATGAGACAGGTGTGTAAAAAACAAGTATGGTGGATGGAAATAGAAACACAAACAAGGAGCCAAATAGCACACGCTAACACAACTCACTTTGGTCTTCTCTATGTGGTCCTCTAGATATTGTTCCTCTTTTGCCCCTCTCTTTTTTCTATTTTTTTGGGCTGTTGTTGTTTTTTGGGAAATTTTGATCTTTTTATTTTATTTTTTTGATATTTTTTCTTCACTTAGGAGCACAAAAGAAGTAACCACAAAAAATATGAGCTTAAACAAGTGAAAGACATGGCCTGTGGAATTTTCAGAAAACTTGCTCAAAATCAACAAAAACCTTATGACCACGAAAAGAGGATCTTGTGACCACTTTTTGACCAATTTAAAATTTTCCAACCCTAAACAAGCGGGGGATGGACGGATCTAAAATTTTTTTCTAATCAATTTTGATATATGGAATGTCGAAATCGAAGTTCATATGCGAAAACTAGACCAGTTTTAAGAATTGGCTCTGAATTAGAGGACAAAACAGAAACAATGTGCGCAAAATTGGTCATAGCAGCAAAGATTTGATGTAAATGATGGGGAAAAACACATGAACTAGGACTCTAACATGACCTAACCAGCAACAAGACCTTGACCAGGACACAAACTCAACATGATGGACTCTGAAATCGAAATGTGCAAAGGCTATGGCGCGGAAGGTTCTAGGACAGGGAAAAAAATATGGCACTGGACTATGGGACAAAAGTGAAACACTCAAAACTAGGGGATAAATGTAAACTTGATGGTATACCTTAGCTCTAATTACCACTTAATGGAAAGAGAGATCCCAATCTTTCAGTCAGGATAGAGCTAACTATCGTTGTGGCAGAGAATGATACATCGATCCTGGCTTCAGATCAAAAGATCGAACCCTACAATCTTAGCACCACAGCTCCTCTATTTATCAACCAAGTCATGAACTAGGTTGACCTCGCCAAGAAGGCTAATCCCTACCCACGCAACAAAGAACACAAGCAAGAACAAGAAAGAACACAACCAAGTTCCAAATGAATTATTAATCTCACGAAGTTGGGGTCTCACAAACCGATGAACGGCGAAACTGTTCTTGACAGAATAATCTAAGCAAAACCCAAACCCTAATGGAGGCGCGGTGGCTATTTATGAAGATTCTAGGGTTGTGCAAGACCCCTGGACAGTGCCCCTAATGGGCCCAAACACAATACATGGTCCAACATGACCAAAAGATGGTGTTGCAGCACCCTGGCAGATTTTGGATGCTAACTTGTGACCAAGATTCCATTTGATTCCAAACTAGCTTTTGACATGAAACTACTTGGATTGGCTTCCTTATGAAATTAGCTTTCCATCCATATATGGATCATCGAAAACAGAGTCCGGATGCGTCCTGGGTGATTAGTTTAAGGAAGACTGGTTCTGGAGGCCGATGCAGACTCGAAATCATGTTGGACCGAGCCTCCGGTTCCTGTTGGACTGTCCTTGCTGGTCATCTTCACCTCCACCACATCCTCTAAGTCCTTCATGACCCTCTCCAATGTTCCTAAGCAAGATAACATCATTAGGTAGTAGTCTATTCTCAAAAGTATAAAAAGGATCGCTTAAGAACGAGCTCACCTCTAAATTGACTTGACATATTTGAGCCCGGGTCATTGGACCTTGCATGACTGGTTGGAGGATCAACGGGTACATCTAAAGGAGTGATGTCCTCATCACTTTAGGAGCCGCTTAGGGAAGATTTTCAAATTTAATCACATCTAGCCTAGATTTATCTATGCTTGACCATGTTTGTAACACTAGAGTGTTAAACATTTCATTTGGCACTTGCATTTCATGAGCACAAGCATCATCCAAGAATTCATGAGCATGAGCATATGGAATTTCATCTTATTCTTTACATATTATCACATGTTTGTATACATGCATATGCTTGTGGTCATGTGTGACCAATGTAAGAGATGTTGTGAGGTCACAAAAACACCTTAGACATGTTTAAGATGGTAAATGGAACAGTGTTTGTATTCATGACATGGGCCAATTTTGCTTCTAAGTTCTAGTTTACTCTAAACTTCAATTTTCATGTTACTACTTTGACCAAAGTTGAACTATAGCATAGAATGTTTGCATGGTAGTGCACCCTTAATAAAAGTTGTAGTTCTTGACATGGCTAACAAACTTTTTTTAAGGGTCATTAGCTAATTCAGTGCCTAGCATGGTCAAATAGAGCCCACAAGTAGTAATAAAATGTTGTTTTGAAACTTAGAAATTTTTCTGTCTAAACCTGATTTCAGTTTCCATGTGCTCTACTTTGGAGCCCTGTAGTTTGAAAACCATGGCAAATGAGACAAAACTCCTTTAAGCAATCTTGTAGTACTATGTAGCTCTACACTTTGTATTACTGAAGTTTTCATAAATTCGCTATAGATTAGGAGATAGAGGAGAGGGATGCTGGCGGTTTCAGTCGACTGAATCAGCTTCACCTGATTCAAATCGGCCAGGCTCAGGTGGCCGACCACACATAGGCTGTGGCCACCACCTGGTAGCTATACAGTAGGCGTCGGGCCCACTGGTCAGCCTGAAGGGGAGTTAAGAGGGAAGCAACACTGTTGTTCCCTCCTATTCTCACTCTCTTGCCCTCGCTCTGCCTCTCTCACGCTCACTGAAGCTGAAGTGGAGCATTGTCCCATCACCACCGCACCTTCACCGTGCTCACACGCTATCCATGCAACACCGCCACCCAATCCATCTTGCCCATAGCTTCACCACCACCTCCTCTACCTCCTTGACCCGCCATTGTCACTGTTCGGGCCAAGGTAAAGCGGCATTTCACATCACCATCGCCGCCATGGCATGGAGCATCGCCGAGCTCCAAGCTCGCCCATGTCTAGCTATCACTATTGCTCCTCCAACTTTCCCCTTCCTTAGTTACTCATCATCATAGGGTCCAGATCCTGAGACCATCACCCATTTAACTGCTACTGCCACAGCCACGTGGGAACACTGTGACAATGTAGTGCGCTTCTGCCATGGCCGCAAGCACGCTGCTCAGCCGTGGCCGACCCTAGCTAGACCCCGTTGTCCCCTTCTAGCATGTGTTTCCACAATGCCATGAACCCTAGCACCATCCCCAAAGATGGAGACCCATCACCGACTGCCATCTCATTGGAATGGTGACCTCACCATCGCCGCGCTCATGGCGTCGTGCCGCCATGTATGTGGCTGGAGCACACCGCTGCTTCACTGTGCCCTAGACCTAACCCTAGAGCTCCACTAGGACTCCTAGATGCTGTAGTGTCACTCATCTAGCCATGTCATTGCTGAAGATGATGATCCTAGCTGCCGAGCACCTCCGCCGTGCTGCCATTGTCGCCGGCAAGGTAGCTCTGGCAAATCGCTGAGCCAACCAAGGGCACCAGTCAACACGGGATGTCGAGTAGGTCACAATGGTGAAAACGCTACCGCTGTTGAGCTCATCAGTCACTGAGCTCTAGCCAGTCAGCGCCGTCCTCTGCTCCTGTCTCGCTGATGTGTGGGCCCGTTGACCCGCGGGGCCTAGCTGTTAGTCAGGGTTTTGAATTTTTCTTTATTTATTTTTCTAGATTTTGCTGCAAACTTCAAAAATTCATAACTAGAGCTACGAATGTCCAAATTTAGTGAACCAAATTTTGTTGGGTTCATCATGAAGTGTAATATTTTATAAAAATATGAAACCTACTGTTTGGGATATTTTTCTAGGGGAAATTAAATTGAGCTAGTTAAGTGCTTTTAAAATAGTTTCTATCTTGTAAAATGCATATCTTGAGCTAGGAAGTGCAAAAATTGTGATTCTAATTTTGCTGGTCTTTTATTGACATGCTACAGCTAGGAAAAATACTAAACCTATAGTAGGCATACTTAGAATATAGTCTTCCTATTTAATCTTACATAATTGCTAGTTTCTAGTGAAAATAAATGGGGTAAAAATACATAACTTATGATCATACAAATTTTTACATAGTGTTCTTATGCAAGGATTATAGTAAGAAACATATGAAATCTATTGTTTGGCACTTTTCATTAGGTTAAACTATTTTTGCTAAAATAAGCCTATGCAACTTGTCATTTTTGTATAGGTTGCTATACTTATCCAAATGGCATGAAATTTGTATAGTAGACAATTGGGGACAAATGTAGGATACTATAATTTTGTTAGAATTTATTGAGCACCAAAAATATTTATCCTTTAAATCACCTTATTATATAAGGAACTTAATAAATGCACATAAGTAAATTATTTGAGATTAACCATGATGTTGTCTATGGTTCTTGTGATGCATATGATCTGTTGATATTAGTAGTTGTGCTTAGAATTGACTGGTTATAGGCATCTACTTAATCATTGCTTTATAATTCAACTAGACGGTTACATGAGCAGTTTCTGTTGTGTTAACAAATTCATAATGATAGTTACTTTTCCTGTTATACTTGTAAATAACAATGTTGTAGGCAACTTAGTCATCTTGCTTGTACCAAAATTTCATAGCTATAGGCTAAATGTTTTAAGATTTATAGCTGTTAGAAGTCTGCTATTAGATTTGCTTGTCCTCTGGACAGATCTGGAAGATTGAATTGTTTGATCTATATAGACACTTAATCACCATAAGATGATTAAAAGAAAGTTGTAGGAAATTTCATAATCTTTCCATAATGTCCACAACCATATTGTTTGGGCATGTATAACTACAGTTATGGTCAAAACAAGTGGCTACTATCTTGTAGCCCAAAAAATGTTTAAATAGGTGTTTGTTTAATTACTAGAGAGGAGATATGCACCTACTCAGTAAAAGAAAATTTATCATGTTATCACTTTAATACATTACTATTAAGGACACTTATGAGTATGCATTTTATCATATCATATCATCCATGTCATTATCTATGGATCCATAATATCTTATTTCATGCTCATAAATATAGGATCGCCCAAAGGAGTAACCCTACTGGAATTCAAAGAAGAGGCGGAGGATAATCAAGGGACACCCCAAACTATAGCTCTTTGAAGGATAGGAGTTGGCCACCTGAATGAACTTCTAGAGTGCCCTAACCACCGACCCACTTCATTCCTGAAAGGCAAGCCCTGGAGCATTCTTAGCCTGCTATGTTTTTACAAATATCACTTGAGTCCTTTATGTTTGATGCATTAGGTTATAAGAGTTGATTGGAAACACTTAATGCATAGAACTACCTTGTCCAGATATATATACCTTTAACCCTGTATAGGTCTAGGATCGAATATATGCTTAGCAATGCTTAGAACTGGTAGAAGTCAGGTGATTTCCTATCACCTATGAGATATAAGTGGATATCGGACTACGATAGCAAATATAGCCAACCGTGCTTCGGTATCCACATATATTCGTAGGTGATAGGAAATCACCCAACAGTCTACTGGTCTAAGCATCACTAAGCATATATTTGTTCCTAGACCTACACAAGGTTAAAGGTATATGTATCTAGACAAGGTAGTTCTATGAATCAAGTGTTTCCAATTCAACTCTTATAACCTAATGCATCAAACATAAAGGACTCAAGTTATATTTTGTAAAACATAGGAGGCTTAAAATGCTCCCAGGGCTTGCCTTTGAGAAAACAAGTTGGCCTATGGTCTGGGCACTTGGGTAAGTCTTCAAGAGTTTGCTCCTCTCCTTTTGGAGCTATGGCCTAAGGTGCCTCCTATTGTTCCTCCAGGCTCTTCTTTGAACTCCAACAGAGTTATCCGTTCAGACAATCCTATATGCATGAGCACGGAATAAGATATCATGGATGCATATATAACAACATGTACAATATGATATGATGGGATAAGTGCATCCTCATAAGTGTTCTTAGCAGCATTGCCTTGAGGTGATAACAAGTTATATTTCCTTTTACTGAGTAGGTGCATATCTCTTCTCTAGTAACTTAAACAAACACTTATGTAAATCATTTTCTGGACTACAAGATAGCAGCCACTTGTTTTGATCATAACTAGAGTTATAAATATCAAAATAATATAGTTGTGGACTTTCTGGAAATGTTATGAAATTGCCCACAACTTTCTTTTAATCATCTTAATTTGATTCAGTAGTTATCTAGGTCAAACAAATCAATCTTTCAGATCTGTCTAGAGGGCAAGCATTTCTAATAGCAGACTTCTAAAAGATATAATTCTTAAATCATAAGACCTATGACTATGAAAATTTAACACAAGGTAGATAAGTAAGTTATCTACAACTTTGTTATTAATAAGTTCCATAGAAAATGTCATTATCATTGTGAAATTATCACAATAATAGAACTATACATGTAGCCATCTAGTTGAATTATAAAGCAATAATTAACTAGTTGCATACAACCAATTACTTCTAAGCCTAACTAACAACATCAATAGATCATATGCATCACAAGCACCACAGAAAACATCATGGCTAAACATAACTAATTTATTTATATTCATTTATTAATTTCCATAGATAATAAGGGCATTTATAGAGTAACTATTTCTAGCACTCAATAAATTCTAAGAAAATTACAATAGGCTACACATGACACTAATAGTATACTATATAAATTGCATGCCATTTGGAATAGTATATCTACCTCTACAAAAATGACAAGTTACATATGCTTATTTTAGCAAAAATAGTTTAGCATAGTGAAAAGTGTCAAAAAATAGATTTAATATTTTTCTTACTTTTCCCCTAGCATGAGAATACTGTGTAAAAATTTGTATGATCATATGTTATGTATTTTTACTCCATTTAATTTTACTAGAAACTAGCAATTAATTAGGATTAAATATGAAGACCATATTTCAAATTTGTCTACTATAGGTTTAGTATTTTTCCTAGCTAGAGCATGTCAACATAAGACCAGCAAAATTGGAATTACAATTTTATCACCTTGCTAGCTCAAGTTATGCAAATTACAAGTTATAAACTATTTTAAAAGCACTTATCTTGCTCAATTTAATTCTCCTAGAAATATACATTAAATAGTAGATTTAATATTTTTATCAAATATTATACTCCATGATGAATCTAACAAAATTTGTTTCACCCCATTTGGATACTCCTAGCTCTAGATATAATTTTTGCATGTGAAAAAATAAACAAAGAAAATCAAATTTCCACTTTGGGCGCTATAGCTAGGTGCACCGGTCTATTCACCTACAATGGATAACACATGGGTCTCGTAGTCAACCCAGCCCCATGCATCAGTGAGGCCAAGGCAGAGGCGGTGGTTGACCGATGAAATGCTCGCCGACGGCGAGGTCACCGGCAACGAGGTCAGCACCAATGTGTTCCCCATCCTATCTGCACCTATAGGTACCCTTGGTTTGCTCAGAGGATCACCGAAGCTAGCTCACCAGTGGCCATGGCGGCTCAGTGACGGTGCGCGGTGGTGCTCTGGCCATCCACGGCGATGGCATGGCCAGGAGAGCATGACTATGGCATCTATAAACCCTAGCGAAGCTCTATGGCGTGGATTAGGTTAAGGTGGAGCGACGGTGAAGCTTGTCTGCGTGCATGGTGGTACGGGGGCGTGAGCACCGCAATGCGTAGCCACGTTCCAGCGCTAATGTCATAGCGTTGGCTCGACTACTAGTGGTGTGAGCTAGATGTGACCCTATGCTAACCCTAACGAGAGAAAGGCATGAGCAAGACTACTCAGTGGAGCATGGCCATGGCGAGCGCAAGCTCGGCGGCGCACCGGCAAGTGCGCGACGATGGCAAACTCGCTCGTAGGCCTTTACCTTGGCTCGATTAGCATGGATAATAGGTTAGCGAGGTGGAGGAGGTGATGGCCGAGAGGTGTGCGCGAGCAATCACATAATGGCGCGGTGGTGGTGGCGTGTGAGCTTGGTGGAGATTGGCGGCGACGATGTCGGCGCTACGGTTTTGCTTGGGCATGGCAAAGGCGAGAGAGAGGCAGAGCGAGGCAAGTGAGAGAAAGTGAGGAGGGAGGGAGCATCGCTGCCATTTTGCTGCCCGCGTTGGCCTAATGCGCGAGCCCAACGCTGGCGTACGGCCTCCACGTGGCCATGGCCCGACACTGGTCGGCCACAATGGGCGCACGCGGCGACGATTCAGCCCACCCTAAACCCGACTGATAGCGCATCTTCAAGCGATCAGTACTCCTAATCCGTGGCGATTTAGCAAAAACTTACTTAATAAAAATTGTAGAGCTACATGAGTACTACAAGATTTCTTAAAGGAGTTTTGTCTAATTCAGCAATGGTTTTCAAACTACAAAGTTCTAAAGTGAGGTACTCTAAAACTATAAATCGGTTTAGGACTTAGCAAAATTTTCCAAGTTACAAATAGCATTGAGTTGAAACTTGTGAGCTCTATTTGACCATGTTATGCACTAATTTAGCTCATGACCCTTAAATAAAGTTTGTTACCCTTGATGTGAACTATAAGTTTTATTTAGGTCACACAGCCATGCAAATACTCTAAGCTATTGTTCAAGTTTGGTCAAACTAGCATCATGTAAAAGGCATTTCAAAGTAAACCAACACTTAGAAGCAAAATTGGCCCATGTCATGAATACAAACATTGTTCCTAATTATCATTCTAGGTTTGTCTAAGGTATTTTGCTAACCTCACAACTATCTCATACATTGGCCATACATGATTACAAGTATATGCATATATCTAATCAACATTTCATGTGATAAGGTATAAGAATGAAATGAAATTTCATATGCTCATGCTCATGAATGAATGGATGATGCTTGTGCTCATGAAATGCAAGTGCCAAATGCCATGCTTAATACTGGGGTGTTATAGCCCCTCCCCCTTATAGAAATCTCATCCTAAGATTTGAAAGACCTACCATTCTTCATAAAAAGCAGGATAGACTCCACACTAAATAATCCTCCCATACCCATGTGGCATCTTGGTCATTGTGCTTATTCCACACCACCTTGTAGAACTTAATGACCTTGCTCCGAGTTACTCTTTCCATTTCTTCTAGCACTCGGATTAGGTTTCTCTTCATATGTCAAATCTGATTGGATCTTAATGTTGGTGGGTGCAATGGCTTCCTCAGGTATGCAAAGGCATCTTTTCAACTAGAGACATGGAAGACATCGAATATAGCACTCATGTCTAGAGGAAGTTGTAACTTGTAGGTGACATTTCCCTTTTGTTCAATAATCTGGTATGGCCCTACATATCTAAGCGCAAGTTTCCTTTTTACTCCAAATCTCTGAACTCCCCTCATGGGTGATACTTTTAAGTACACAGTCTCCTACTTTAAAAGTTAGTGGTCTTCTTCTTTTATCAGCATAACTCTTTTGTCTAGACTGAGCTGCTCTCATGTGCCATTGGATAACACGTAGTTGTTCTTCAGCTTCTGTGACAAAATCTATGCCATAGTACCTTCTTTCTCTAGGCTCAATTCAATTCAAAGGAGTTCTACATTTGCGACCATACAAGGCCTCAAAAGGAGTCATTTTGATGCTCTCTTGATAACTATTGTTATAGGAAAACTCGGCTAAAGGTAGCCATTTCTCCTATGAACCCTTGGAGGATATAACACAAGCTCACAATATGTCTTCTAAGATTTGATTCACTTGCTCAGTCTATCTAGAATTTTGTGGATGGTATGCTGAACTTCTAATTAGTTTAGTTCCCAAAGCTTGGTGCTAGTGCTCCCAAAAATGAGCTATAAACTATGGTCCCTGGTCTGAGATTATGGTCCATGGTACTCCAAGTAGTCTCACAACCTATGAAACATATAGCTCAGTGTACCTCCTAGCAGTGATCCTTATGTTAACTAGTACAAAATGTGCTAACTTGATAAGGTGATCTACAATGACCCATATAGAATCGTGACCTTGTTGTGTCAGCAGGAGACCTATAATAAAGTCCGTACTTATTTCCTTCCATTTCTAGCCTAGAATAGGCAACGACTGATGTAATCCAATAGATTTCAAATGAATAGCCATGACTCTACTACAATTATCACACCTAGAGACATAGGTGGTGATTTCCTTCTTCATCTTGGTCCACCCAAAATGAGTTTTCAAATCTTGGTACATTTTGCTACTACCTGGATGGATAGACAACTTGGATGAATGAGCTTCACCTAAATTTGATTTTTAAGTTCTCAGGTCTTTTGGTACCATAAGTCGGTCCTCGAACCATAACACACCTCTTTCATCTAACCTAAAATGTTTGATTTCTTGCTCTTTCATCTTTCGCTTGATGTGAAACACACCTACATCCATCTTCTATAGTTTGATGATTTTGCTCTCAAGTGAACAACTGACAATGATATTGTGTAGCACAATAGGATGTGACAAATTAAATCCATCTTCCAACAAGGCTTCCAAGGTGTTATAATGAGATTTCTGACTGAGTGCATCTGCTACAACATTAGCTTTCCCTAGATGGTAGTGCACTTCCAAATTATAGTCCTTGATCAACTATAACCATCTATGTTGTCTCATGTTTAGCTTAGGTCGAGTGATGATATATTTGAGACTCGTGTGATCAGTGTATATGTGACATATGTTTCCCAACAAGTAATGTCTCCATATCTTCAATGCGTGAACCACTATGGCGAGCTCCAAATCATGGGTGGGATAGTTGACTTCATGCTTTCAGCAATTGTTGGGAAGCATAGGCAATAACTCTTCCTTTTTACATTAGCACACACCCCAAACCTATACTCGATGCATCACAGAACACATCAAAAGGATTTTTTAATGTTGGGTTGTGCTAGAACAGGAGCTATAGTCAACAAGGTCCTTAGGGTGTGAAAAGCATCTTCACACTATGGTGTCCAATTAAACTTATCATCCTTCTAGAGTAGTCTGGTCATGAGTTTTGCTATCTTGGAAAAGTCAGGAATGAAATGACGATAGTAACCTGCTAGCCCTAGAAAACTCCAAACTTCATGAACCGAAGTTGGGGCCTTATAACCCATGACCTCTTGTACTTTAGATGGGTCTATAGAAATTCCATCATTAGATAAGATGTGACCCAAGAAAGGTACTTTCTTCAACTAGAATTCATATTTGCTAAATTTGGCATATAATTTATGCTCCCTCAATCTAGACAAAACAATTCTCAGATGCTCTACTATGATCTGCCTCATTCTCTGAGTAAATTAGGATGTCATTGATAAACACAACCACAAACTTGTCAAGCTCAGGCATGAATACTGAATTCATCAAATATATGAAGTAGGCAGGAGCATTTGTTAGCCCAAAGGACATGACCAAATACTCATATAGCCCATACCTAGTGGAGAAAGCTATATTCGGTACATCCTATAGCCTGATCTTAATCTGATGATAGCCTGACCTCAAGTCAATCTTAGAGAATACCTTTGCTTTTGCCAGTTGATCGAACAAGATATCAATACGAGGCAAGGTTACTTGTTCTTAATGGTCACAGCATTAAACGGCCTATAATCCACACACATTCTTAAGGATTTGTCCTTCTTTTTTATAAATAATGCTGGACATCCCCATGGGGATGAACTAGGTTGAATGAGACCTTTGTCCAAAAGTTCTTGTAACTGGATTTTAAGTTGGGCTAACTCATTTGGTGGCATCCTATAGGGTCTTCTTGAGATAAGTGTCGTACCTAGCACTAACTCAATCTTAAATTTCACATCCCTATCGGGCAGTAAACCCAACAATTCATCTGGAAATACATTAGGAAATTCACAAACCACTGGAATATCATAGAGGGTAGTGGCTTGGATAGCACAAGACAAGTTTTGAAGATCAAAACTTCAGGGATGTGGCACTAGAAAAGCACCCTCCCCCTTAGGTTCCCTCAACATGATTGTTCGAGTGGATGTGTCAATGAGAACTCCATGGTCACTCACCCAACTCATGCCTAAGATCACATCTATGGCTAATCTAGGCAATACTATCAGATCCATTGTGTACTCCTTCTCTTGTATCGAGATGAGCACATCTCTGACTATTTGATTTGTAGAGATAGTAGCCCTAGCTGAACTTATACTATAACCACCCTTGCTTACCTCAATTACTTTCTGATCATACTTAGATGCAAATGCTTGGCTCATAAATGAATGAGAAGCTCTAGAATAAAATAAAATAATGGCAGGATGTTTGTTAACAACAAACATACTAGCGGTAACAACTTCTCCCATGGGAATTTCTTCCATAGCTGTATAATGCACGTATCCAAGGACATGCTTTAGGATTTGCCTATTTCTGATTACCCTGGTTTTGATTTTTGTTCTTCTTGGGATGTGGACACACCTTGGCCTAATGACCCAACTGATTGTAGTTGAAGCATGGCTAGTTGTTCCTTGGTCCAGTTGAGCTTCCCTAGCCTACATTGCCCTTAGGTATGGCAATTGTGAATGCCCTACGGAATGTCTTCTAAGGGCGATTGGCCTAAGATTTTGGCAAAAAAGGCCTAAACTTAGGTGTTGATGGACAAAACTATGGCACCTACCTCAGCTACTCTTTTGTGGCCCTTTGCTACTGCATGCAAGTTGTTCTAATCTCCTGGGTTAGGGCATCACTGACAAACTCATTGTATGTAGCACCCCTCGAGTTGCCCATGGCCTTCATCAGTTCGGTGCTAAGGCCTCTCTTGAAGCTTTCTATCTTGTTTTCCTTTGTATTGATGAACCCTAGGGCGTATCGGGACAAATTGTTGAAGGCATGCATGTAGTCGGTAAGGGTCTTGGTCCCTTGTGTGAGTCTCATAAACTCAGCTGCTTTCATACGCATCAGCTCTGGGGGAATATGATGTCTCCTAAAGGCTAACTTGAACTGCTCCATGTGACCTATGAGTTGGCAGGTATAGAGGATAGGAAATGGGTCCACCATATTCCTACCGGTCCCTGTAGTTGATGAGATGCATACTCAGGTCTTCTGATGCTTAGTAACCCTCAACAGACAAAACTTCTGCTCTATCATGTTAAGCCACTCATCCGCCTAGAGCGGTTCTTCTACCTCTTTGAACATAGGAGGCTTGGTGTCTTCGAAATCTTTGAACGAGCTATATTGATTTGGTTTAGGCCCTTGATGTTGCTGACGGGCATGAGCGGTGTTCTACGTAATGAGGTGCAGTGTATCCTCCATGGCTCTCTGATTACCAAAGAACTATGCAAAGAATTCATTCGTAGATGGTGACGGCGGTGGTGGTAAGTCATCGTCATTGCCACCTTGACCGGTGCATGTCCCAGCATGAGTGCGAGTCATCTACAAAATTGCAACAATAAGTGATTATTGGTTGATGTCAAGAGATTGCAGATGAATTATGTAATCATGCCAAACTAAAATTACTGGAGAGAATCTTAAATTCATACAATAAAATAGAGGCATAATAATTCATTCTCGCAACATGACATCACCAATTTGCTCACTTATCGTGCTCGCAACATGTTAACATGCATGCCATATTCCACCAGTAAAATGAAACTGGAATTCCATCAAAGTTCAACCCATCACTGGATTAACATGCAAACTACCAATATTACACTGAAGTTACGTCATGAGTACTGAAGTTCAAACTACAAGTCCATTACATAAATAGCAGGGATACAACTAGCGCTTCAAACTAGTCACTAAATGGATCTATTCTTTAGTGTGCTCACTATCGAGGTCGGAGATAGCATCATCCTCATCCTCTAGATCCACTTCTTTTTCCTCCCAACCATCATCTTCAACTAACATATCTAGATCTTCTTCTTCCTCATCTAGTATTGGGTGCAATTGGTTGTTCAGATAATGCACCTCATGTTGAAGATCAACCACCATGTTCTAGGTTTGTGCAAGCTGCTAGTGCAAGTCCTGTTTGACTCAGTCCTGCTGCATGGTTAGGGCTTTGGCTCTTTTTTGTGTTGCTTTTGCCAGGGCTGCACGGTTGTTTGCTTAGATCCGCTGGCGCGTAGCTATGACCGCCTTAGTGCGAGCGACCTCTAGCTACTCCTATAGAACTACTGGCACTGCCTGATCATCAGCTCTTGCCGCTTGGGCGGTAGCTCTCTACTAATCGACCTATTCCATCTGAGTGTGGAGATTTCCTAATGCTACATAAGCTTGATCGGTGTCCCAATGAGCCTCAGTTCCTACCTTTTTGTGCTTGCGCACATGCTTCCTCAGTTTACACTATGTAGCTTTTGCTCTCATGAGCCTATCCATGCAAGTAGTACAGGACTCCTACTAGAAGTCCTGAGTATCATCACAAGTATAGAACATCTTCATCATGACAAACATTGCACTCATAGTGGGACTAGAACTATCTGCCTGCTCATCCTAGTCTTGGATCAACACATTATGGTTGCGCTATGCCCAAACTACCATGGATGGATCCACCCGAGGAAAAGTACCAGCAGGCACTACCGGTAAGCTCATCCCCGTCTTGCTGAAAAATCCTAGCTCAGCACCTCAAAAGCCACTACTTGGGCACCTTCCCAAGGAGTTTTTCCTTCAGATTCTGCCTTCCACTTGCCATAGGGGTGCTTGAGTATGAGCTAGTATGGTTAGCTGCACCTCATACCATGGTTGTCCTTCTAGGTATACCTCATTCCTAGGAATAGAGAGGTTGTTCGATATATCTCGCATAATGTAGGACCCTCCAAAGTAGGGTAGGGGTACCAAACATTTCTAGGAAAGTCTCACTCCTAGCTGATGCTGCCATCTATTCCAACCAAATGGTGCAACTCTCATGAGAACAACATTATAACATAAAAGAGTTACTTAACTGAATAAGAAACTTATAAGGGGAGGAACAATGCAAGTGTGTAATGAATGATTGATCATGATGCAAGCACGTTCCGTACATCCTCACAAACTTAGAAAAATTAAACTTCTAATGATATACTCAGTGGCACACATGTGTTCTCTCATATATAACATAGCTAGTTAGGCTACATGTTTCGCTGTTAGTGTACCTGCACAAGAATTTCATTTCAGCCCAACCCCACAAGTATATATGTAGAAATAAAAAATTTGGGCTCTAGGTTGCAATCTAAATACTTCCATATATATATATATACCCATATATACTTCCATATCAAAGCTACCCAAAAGTAAATATGTCCTATATATACATATAAATATGCATATATAGCCGTATCAAAGCTAACCCATAATTATATACCTTCGTATATATATGAGACATATATATACTTTAGTATCAAAGCTAACTCTCTCAATTAGACTGCATGCTCACATCTTGCGGTCATGCCACTGTGATGATGAGTGGCATCTTACCCTGGGCGCAGAGGCATTTGATCCATACATTACCACTCAAGTGAATGGCATCCATATAATAGCACGCCATATGGATGACAAAAATAAAGACCCCCCAAGTTAGTACTTAATTAGCCACCTAAATCCTTAACTAGGCATAAAGAATGTGATCACTGGCACACTTTAGATTCAAACACCTATATATATAGCTATTAGTTGCTAAAAACTTGTTTTGGAAAACAAAAACCTTTGTTTTAAATACACATGTGGCAATTAATGTTCAATCTTGCTCTGATGCCAGCTATAGCAGAACTGTCCAATTTATAAGAGCACAAGTGTAATGGCAGCTTGCAAGTGGTCACACTATCATACTTGAGCCCATATAAACCTGATAGTCCATCGCGTACCATGAAGGGTCTTGATTTACCATCAACATACAACCAAGATCGTACATTATTCAACATATATGTCACACGTTACATAAAGTTCACAAATATAGTTCCATACATCAGGGAACGATTAAAAGTTATTACAAACCAACTTCAAGTAAAATAGTAGCGGAAGCAAATAGAGTTTGAAACCAACATCTGTCATCATTGTTCAAATATGGTGCCAGCTCATGATCACCATTCTACAAAAGTATAAGAGAGGGATTAATAAGAAACGCCTTGCCTAGGGCCCTACTCCTCGTCCATGGTGGGACAGAAACAGTTCTTACAATAGCCATGATCCATCATATTATCTACAACAATGGGAAATAAACCCTGAGTACAAGAAGGTACTTAGCTAGACTTACCCATCATAAACAAAAAATAAAGTGACTCCAAGGATCATGCAAGGCTTTATAAGTGGAGCTAGCTTGACAACATTTTGCATAAAAAGTGACTAATTCAGTTGTACATTCATAATTCAGTCATCAAGTTAATTATAGCTATTCATCTCTAGATTAGCAACTAACCTATGCCAAACATGTGGTATATCATTTAGTAGCATACAATAGTAACCATAGCTAGTGTAGTAATTTCATGTTCATCATAACCATCATTCCAAAATACAGTTACTATGATATTGGGGCTAGCCAAGTTTCTCACTGTCCAGGAGAGACGACGATTCGAATCAATTTCAATTAGCTAGGAATTTATTCCTAAAACAAACCCAGACAGACTAGATCAACGGTCACCTTAGGTCACCTTTGGTACAACTCAGGTCCACATTTTGTGGGTTCGACCAGCGCCGCACAATCAGGGACATCCAGCCGCCAGGACGATCAGGACTACCCTGCCCTTAGGCTCATGTATGGCTCCCCGCACATCCTTACTACCATCCAAAGTGCGCACTATAACAGAATAGGGCCTGGCCTGAGTTGAGCTACTCGACTTTGCAGTCGAAACGAGTTATTCAGCCAGCTAAGTGAGAGGCATGCGTTCAATCTTGACAAAAGTGCCAACAATGGTACGGTCCTTAATTAGCATAGATGGAATCACATGGGTCAACCTACACATAGACTTTGCCTGGCCTCCAGCTATATTACCCCATAGTTTTATTCCATGATAGCAAATATAGACAACCGTGCTTTGGTATCTACCTATATCTCACAGGTGACACGAAATCACCTGACTTTTATAGGTCTAAGCATGGCTAAGCATATATTAGATCATATACCTACATAGGGTTAAAGGTATATGTATCTAGACAAGGTAGTTCTATGCATCAAGTGTTTCCAATTCAACTCTTATAACCGAATGCATCAAACATAAAGGACTCAAGTGATATTTTGTAAAACATGGGAGGCTTAAAATGCTCTAGGGCTTGCCTTTGAGAAAAGAAGTTGGCTTATGGTCTGGGCAATTGAGTAAGTCTTCAAGAGTTTGCTCCTCTCCTTCTAGAGATATGGCCTGAGGTGCCTCCTATTGTTCCTCCGGCTCTTTCTTTGAACTCCAATAGAGTTATCCCTTCGGACGATCCTATATGCATCAGTGCGGAATAAGATATCATGGATGCATATATATGACATGTATAATATGATATGAAGGGATGAATGCATCCTCATAAGTGTTTTCAGCAGCATTGCCTTAAGGTGATAACAAGTTATATTTTCTTTTACATAGTAGGTGCATATCTCTTCTCTAGTAACTTAAACAAACACTTATGCAAATCATTTTTTGGACTACAAGATGGTAGCCACTTGTTTTGATCATAACTAGAGTTATACATATCAAAATAATGTTGTTTTCGACTTTCTAGAAATCGTATGAAATTGCCCACAACTTTCTTTTAATCATCTTAATGTGATTCAACAGTTATCTAGGTCAAACAAATCAATCTTTTAGATCTATCTAGAGAGCAAGCATTTCTGGCAGCAGACTTCTAACAGCCATAATTCTTAAACCATAAGACCTATTACTATGAAATTTAACACAAGATAGATAAGTAAGTTATCTACAACTTTGTTATTAACAAGTTTGATAGAAAATGTCATTATCATCGTGAAATTATCACCACAACAGACACTATGCATGCAGCCATCTAATTGAATTATAAAGTAATAATTAACTAGTTGCATACAACCAATTCTTCTAATCCTAACTAACAACATCAACAGATCATATGCATCACAAGCACCATAGAAAACATCATGGCTAAACATAACTAATTTATTTATAGTCATTTATTAATTTCCATAGATAATAAGGGGATTTATAGAGTAAATATTTCCAGTGCTCAATAAATTCCAAGAAAATTACAGTAGGCTAGAAATGACCCTAATAGTCTAATGTACAAATTTTATGCCATTTGGATAATATATCTACCTCTACAGAAATGACAAGTTATATATGCTTATTTTAGCAAAAATAGTTTAGCATAGTGAAAAGTGTCAAACAACTGATTTAATATTTTTCTTACTTTTCTCCTAGCATGAGAGTACTATGTAAAAATTTGTATGATCATATGTTATGTATTTTTACCCCATTTAATTTCACTAGAAACTAGCAATTAATTAGGATTAAATATGAAGACCATATTTCAAGTATGCCAACTATAGGTTTAGTATTTTTCCTAGCTAGAGAATGTCAACATAAGACCAATAAAATTGGAATCACTAATTTTATCACCTTCCTAGCTCAAGTTATGAAATTTACAAATAGAAATTATTTTAAAAGCACTTATCTTGCTCAATTTAATTCTCCTAGAAAAATGCCTTAAACAGTATATTTCATATATTTATCAAATATTACACTTCATGATGAATTGAACAAAATTTGGTTCGCCCCATTTGGATACTCCTAGCTCTAGATATTATTTTTTTGCAAGTTAGCAACAAAATCTGTGAACAAATAAACACAGAAAATCAAATTTCCACTTTGGGCGCTATAGCTAGGTGCACTCGGTCTATATACCCATGGTGGTTGACATGCGGGTCTCGCAGTCAACCTAGCCCCACTGTGTTAGTGAGGCCTAAGGCAGAGGCAGTGGTTGTCCGATGAAAAGCTCACCGACGGTGAGGTCACCGATGATGAGGTCGACACCAACGTGTTCCATATCCTATTCCACACCTATAGGTACCCTCGGTTTGCTCAGAGGATCACTAGAGCTAGCTCGTCGTCGGCCATGGTGGCTTAGCGGTGGTGCATGGTGGTGCTCTGGCCATCCTCGATGATGGCATGGCCAGGCAAGCACAGCTATGGCATCTATAAACCCTAGTGAAGCTCTACAGGCGTGGATTAGGTCAAGGTAGAGTAGGCGGTGAAGCTTGGCCACGTGCATGGAGGCACAATGGTGCGAGCACGGCAGTGTGTAGCCACATTCTAGTGCTGATGTGCTAGTGTTGGCTCGACTACCAGCGGCGGGAGCTAGACATGACCCTATGCTAACCCTAACGAGAGAAAGGCATGAGCAAGACTGCTCGGTTGACCACGGCCAAAGAGAGCGTAAGCTCGGCGGTGCTCCAGGTGATGGCGAACTCGCCCATAGGCCTTTACATTGGCTCGATTGGCATGGATAATAGGTTGGTGAGGTGGAGGAGGTGATGGCCAAGCGATGTGCATGAGCAATCACACAATGGTGTGGTGGAGGTGGCATGCGAGTTCGGCGGAGCTCAACGGCGACGATGGCGGTGCTATAGTTTCGCTCGGGCGTGGTGAAGGTGAGAGAGAGGCAGAGCGAGGTGAGTGAGAGCGAGTGAGGAGGGAGGGTGCATTGCTGCCGTTTTGATGCCCGCATCGACCTGACGTGCAGGGCCAACACCGGCGTATGGCCTCCAAGCGATGACCACGGCCCGGCACTGGTCGTCCACGACGCGCGCTGCGCTGCGCCTATTCTGCCCACCCTGAACTCGACTGACAGTGCATCTTCAAGTGATTAGTACTCCTAATCCGTGGCGATTTAGCAAAAACTTACTTAATAAAAGTTGTAGAGCTACATGAGTACTACAAGATTGCTTAAAGGAGTTTTGTCTAATTCGCAATGGTTTTTAAACTACAAAGCTCTAAAGTGAGATAGTCTAAAACTGTAAACCGGTTTAGGACTTAGCAAAATTTTCTAAGTTACAAACAACTTTGATTTGAAACTTGTGAGCTCTATTTGACTATGTTATGCACTGATTTAGCTCACGACCCTTAAATAAAGTTTGTTACCCTTTATGTGAACTACAACTTTTATTTAGGTCACACAGCCATGCAAACAATCTAAGCTACTGTTCAACTTTGGTCAAACTAGCATCATGTAAAAGGTATTTCAATGTAAACCAACACTTAGATGCAAAATTGGCCCATGTCATGAATGCAAACATTGTTCCAATTATCATTCTAGGTGTGTCTAAGATATTTTGCTGACCTCATAGCCTTCTCATATGTTGGCCATACATGATTACAAGTATATGCATATATCTAATCAACATTTCATGTGATAAGGTATAAGAATGAATTGAAATTTCATATGCTCATGCTCATGAATGAATGGATGATGCTTGTGCCCATGAAATGCAAGTGCCAAATGCCATGCTTAACACTAGGGTGTTACATTAAAACTCATTCAATCTTCCACATAAAATTGGAACCTTTCTTTAGTATAGAATTTCGAGAATTTAAATTTTATCTTTGTTTGTTTTTAGTTAAATTTTGTAGTTGAATAAATGTTGACTCTGGTGTCTCTCACCAGAAGAGTCCTCTTTTTTTCACCAGTTTCTATCTATGAATAAGAACTAGGTATAGTTTTGGGGAAGTGTCATGGTGTGCAACATTCCCATTGTGAACAAAAGTGTTGAAACACATCATGAACTAGTGAAGGATCCTACATGCAACTTCTGGAATTTGGTTTGATACTCTTTCACTCGTTCATATGCTTACTTTCACTTGTTCATATGCTTACTCCCTGCTTTACACTTGTTTAAATATGCAAATTAAAAAGAACAAAGTTTCACACTTAAAGTTAAAATTTTGAAAGTGAATATGAATATAGCTCTTTAAGATTGGCATGCATAATGTTTATTCCTTACATATACTTGGTGCTTGTGGGAAAAATACCTATAGGACAATCATATTAACTAAGTGGTTGTGGAGTGTGATATAGTTCTGGCTTAGAAATCCTACCGGTTCGAATCAAAGTATTTAGAGAATTTATTTTTGATAAAAATATTATAAAACCATAGTGTCACATACTCCTCAATGGTGATGAATTCCTACCAGAGCCATATACTTACTTGTAGGATACAAACCTTCCACATAAGCTACTTGTTTGTGTTGAGTTTTGTCAAGTCTGTTGACACTTGTTGAGAGATTTATCATGCTCCTAAGATCAAGATCATGTACACACCACATATATGTGTTGCTTCTACACCAGAAGTACACAAAAACATGCTTTTCATCTACCTCAAAATGTTTGACTCCTACACTAGGGGTGAACACAAAAATATGCTTGATAGGTTTATCCACCAAATAAATGCTCTAAATTCTTGTAAATATCTCTCTTGAAAAATTTTGTTGAAGAAAAGAGACATGGGGCTATGCAAAAGAAAAAAGTGAAGAAAAAAATTTAAAACAATGGGTACAAAGATGCCCGCCATGAAAAAAAACTAGAGATAGCCCATGCTCTTACAAATATTTCAAGTTTCAACAAGAGAGATATGTTTTTAAGGAGCAAAGTAGAATTAGGTTAGCCACCAAATATTCCACACACATGCACATCTTGATCTAAGAGTATAACATTTCCCTCCTTGGATCCTAGATTTGACTTTATAGTATATGCAAGCTAAGTATGCTACATATTTTATCCCTACTTGAACTCCACATAAGCTTTTTAGTAGGAAGAGAAGGCAAAAGCAATGCTACGCCTTGGTGAGGAATCATACACCATTGAGCAATTCGAGAATACCATTTGAGGAGTATTAAGTGAACTATGTTTTTCTTATGAAAATTTTAAAAACTCCAAGTTACTAAGATGAGAATTTGGAAAGATGACTTCGCTTCGAGAGCTATTCCACTTTTCAACTGCTCAAGGAGATATGTTAGTCACTCCATAAATCTTGTAGGTACAAGGAATGTTTTGGACTAATCCGTATGGTAGTTCCAATCTTGAATAGTTATGTTTATGTTTACTTTATTCTAAAATTTACTCGGGACGAGCAAAGAACAAGTGTGGGGGAACTTGTTGACGGTCGTTAACGTCAATCATAAACCATCATTTTTCCATACATATATTCTTAATTTCCATCATCTATGTAGGCATAGTGCTTTAAACTAACAAGTTCCACGAGTTTTGGTGCTCTCATATATTTTGCTAGAATATTTAATTTTTCACCGAATAAAACTATCTCAAATGATGAATTAGAGTACACCATTGCAAAATGGATAAATTATTTGCTATATTTGGAGCACAAAATAAAAAGATATTAATTTCACAAATTAAAATGGAGTGCTGATGTCATCGCTAACGCTAGCACCCCACATCAACGGTGCCATGTAGCGAACCGTAGGCAGCCATGTGGTGGGTTATGGCCACACCACAGCACCCACGTGGGAGAGGCGTGGGCAGGAGACAAGCAGGCCAGGCATAGGCCTAGCTATCCCCCCACATGGGAACCGATGACCACAATGGCCACAACGACGGCAACGTGTGGCATGCTGGTCGCGCGTGTGCGCCCGCGGGCATGGGACGACGCTGCTGCTGACCGGGTCCAAGGGCAGGTGGCACGTGAGGATTGGAGGCCTAAGGTGGTGGCATGGTTTGCCCACCTAGGGTGCCATTGGATAGCCCAAACTAGCCGGTCTAGCTAGCTAGAAGGCCTGTATTCTCCCTAGTTAACACAAAACAACGCCTGGTTTTGTCGGTTTAGCTCTGGTTCGAGGCCCAAATGGCTAGTTTTCCTCTAGTTTTATTCATAGGTCGGTTGGGGACTACATGGCGACCAAGTTATGCTCTGCACTGCCCAAGTAAGGTCGGTTTGATTCAACGGTGGCCATAAAATGAGACGTGAATCGATGATATGGCGATTCCTTGCCTCCTACTCCACCTCGGCCTATATAAGGATGCCCAGACCCCTTTCAAGAGGCACACATCTACATACCCTATGCTCTAGAGCTTCATAATTTCATACACCTTGTAGTAGTTTCCCTCTAGATGAATCTCATCTAGTTGTAAAATAGAAAATAGGGAGAGAGAAGGGGAGAGAGCTAAGGAGGAACCGGATCTATCGGATCTTCCTTGATTTTGTACTTCTATAGATTTGACTCATCCCTGAGTAATCTCTAGGTGCTTCAATTATTATTCTTAAGTTCTCTATTTACTTAACTTTAGTATTTACTTTAAGTTATTTATTCATTTTTTAGTTGCATCAAGTGCTCTAGTCTTTGCAAAACTAGAGTAGTAATCAATAGAATAAGCATGGTGCTTAGTCTTACGATTACCTGCTATTGCACCTAGCCCTATGGTTAGTCGTGGTAGCCCCATGTGGTGATAGCTCTGATAGCCAACATAGTCCACCACGTCTAGGTTGGAGTTTGTAGGACCGTAGTCTGAACTGCCTAGCTCCTTTCTCATCTCAGTCCGAGGCTAGTGTTCTAATGTCTCGAAGTAAGTAAACCTTGATTATTAGATCAGCTAGAGAAACCTTATGAAATTTCTCTCTATTGACAAAAACACTTATCTATCTTTATCCTTGGATAACCTTCATCCTTGATTAGTATACTTCGCATTCCCTATGGAAATCGATACCTTGGAATATGCCCGGATGAAAGCTACAGCGGTATCTGTGTGCTTGCGGATCTTTTTCTGTTTGCGTCAACAAATACCAGCATGCATCGTCCTAAGGACCGGACGTGCCAATCGTGTTAGTTCATGCTTATGCGTGCCAAGGCCATGGCATGACCAGACATGCTGCTCCTCATTACTTCCTAGCATCAGGTATTTCCAGAAAGCATCCAAAGATGATTTTTCATGATCAGATGCGTGAGATCATCGATGATCGGATGCGCCCCTAGGTCTGATTGACTCTGGCCAAGCTCACTTGCATACATCAGCGTACGTCACCTATGATCAGACATAGGCCCTGTGCGTCTAGTCACAATTACTGTGCAGTGTCTGGTCATTCACTAGACAGAGCACGAGCATGCCAACTCCTTTAAAATTGATCGGACGCACGCCAACCGAGTCCGGTCACTTTGAGTTTAGTGTCCAGTCAGTGCTAAACATCACTTACACTTCACCAACTTCTTCACCCTTGCTCAAATGTGCTAACCACCAAGTGTATCACCTTGTGCACATGTGTTAGCATATTTTCACAAACATTTTCAAGGGTGTTAGCACTCACTAGAATCTAAATACATATGCAATGAGTTAGAACATCTAGTGGCACTTTGATAACCGCATTTCGATATGAGTTTCACCCCTCTTAATAGTATGGCTATCTATCCTAAATGTGATCACACCCACTGGTGTCTTGACCACCAAAACAAAATGGCCCTATAGATTTCACCTTTGCCTTGAGACCATTTTGTTTTTCTCTTTCTTCTTTTCCAAGCCGAGCACTTGATCACCATGGCTGCTCCACAATCACCATGATCTTCATTGTTTGCACCACCACTTGGAATGTGCTACCCTATCTCATGATCACTTAGAGCAAAGGTTAGCACATAGGGTGTCACACCCCCAAAATTTCTAATTTTGGGTTATGCATAGAAAACACTAATTAAAATAAATGTTTTGATATTTGGATAAAATTTACCAATCTTAGTTTGAACTAGCGTAAATTTAGTTATAGGAAAATTGTGAATTTTCAAGCTTTTCTAAATTAATTTGATGAGCTATTGCTTGATGTGATGCTTGGTTGTTGATTTATTTCATGTTGTGAGAAAAGATTTTAAAAATGCGTTTATTAAGTCGATCTTCTTTCTCCAGCAATTCTTAGTCTTTCTCACCGATCAAATTCCTTGTTTTCTGACTTAATATTTGCTTGAGAAGTATCCTAAAATCTTTTCCATGAAATCCAAATCACTCCTTCTTGCTCACTATTCATCAACCTATCTCCATGGATACCTTGGGAATTTCTTTGGCTTTTTCCGGAACTTGTTCTCACTTGTTTATGAGCATAATCTAATTTTTAAATGCTCCAAAATATCTTTTCATGAGCTCCAAATACTTTATTTGGGTTCGTCTTGTTCTAAATTATCTCTGAGAATTTTCCCTGAATTTTCGGAGCCTTCGGAGTATTATTCGTGGCTTAAAATTCAATTCTGGGCATTTCTAGAATTATTTTATCTATGAAATTAATTAATTCGGGAAATAATGAAATATCTCAGATTTCCTCATGCCCAAAGGCCCATGTCTTTATTTACTAATGGGCTTTAATAATTAATTAGGCCTATTAGTAAAGGTGGAGGGTGCAACATTAATTAGTACCATATTGTTAGTCGATGTAGATGTGGGGAGTTCTCCGCCCTATATATATGTACCAACCCCTTGGGCAAAGCACACCAAAACTACCGTGGGGGAAATCCCTCGTGTAGTAAATTTGATTTTTCTCCTCTCGCCGTCACCGCCGCGCTGCTCGTTGCCGCCCCATCCCAGAGCCCACAACGCCGTCGCCAACTTTGGGATCTCGCCGATCGAGCAGACCACGTCCGCCACCGCTGCATCGATCGTTGCTGGCAACTCATCGTAGCCGAGCCCCCACGTCGAGGTGACGAAGCTGCTGATGCTCTTACCTCCTCTCTTGGCCTCTTCCTCTCTATTTTGCTCACGCCGCAGTCCATGTATCGCAGGAAGCTACCGCCGTTCCGCTGAGCGACCTCTGCGGGTGCGACGTGACTCTACCAGTCTACCACCATCGAGAACCCAAAACGAGGCATGTAGGTTCCTTTCATAGAACTCGGTCCCCTATATGTAAGCTCCTTTGCCCCCTCAATCTCCCGGTATTGGTCCCATAGCAAAACGAGGCAAAACGAGGCATGTAGGTTCCTTTCATAGAACTCGGTCGAAGCTAGCTCCATCGCCGGCCATAGTTGCACTGCACCGTGCAAGCATGCTCTCTCCAGTTCCTAGCTTTGATGATATCTTTAGCTTTCATGACATCATATCGCCTTGATGATATCACATGTTGTTTTCTTGCCGTTTTCCTTTAGAAAAACAAATCCAAAAAATACAATGAAAATACATATACACATACAATCATCTTGAGCACATCTCCATATTTTCTTTCCTCGCTGGGAATTACACTATGCCTTTGACTACTGCTGACACATGCATGCCTCATCTACTTATACTCAATCATGCGTCAATTATTTCTTTATTCAAAATTCTACCCGTTTCCTTCTAGATCAATACAAAGTTATCTTCTTATATCAGTTCATCTTATGTCTTCAGAGCTCGTCGATATCCATATTCCTCTCTATATGAAAAATCCCAGACTGAGGCCCTTCCTTTCCCTACGAGGACAGCAGTAGCCTCTCCAATGGCCAAGGAAGCTACGATCTGCAACAGCCCAAGCCCCTCGCCCTGCGCGCGTTAGCAGCAGGCCATCACCATGCTCAGATGGGGAGGATGACACAAGGTACAAGACGATGTAATTACGAGTTTGCCACCTAGTCTTTAAACTCCGTTTCTTCGTTTTAAATCCGGTTCGAGTAGTTCTTGTCGCGTTAGTTTCGTAAAGTCGCGCTCTAAGCAGTAGCACTAACGTATCTTATGTCACCCAATTATGAATTTATTGATTTAAATATAATTTGATTAGTACTAATTTAATTGTTTTCTAATTAAAAGCAACGTAGAGTTGTAATTCCATTCTTTTTGTGTTGCGACCATGCCGATGTAAACTATATGATAGCAATGACTTTAATCATGTTACATGCTTGTAAATTTTATAAATAGAATATTAAATGGATTAATATGCCTGCGACTGGTTTTCCAATTTAAAAGTCATATATATGTATTATAAGTTTGCTTAGTTTAACAAGACGTCAGATACAGTTCTATTAGAGGTTCTCACATGTTCTTTTATTTTGAAAAGCTAAAGTTTATTTTGGTTAAATAATACATGCTAGTTTATACATTAAAATATGATTAGTTTAACCATATTACATATATTAGACGTAGATGCTCTCAAATATATGTTGGTTTAATTTATATATACATGCAACTAGTTTCATAACTAAAAATCAATATATAGGTTTTATACTTTGGTATTTTATATATAAATATTAATATGATTAATTGTTATCATCAATGTACTTTTGAGTTATAAGTTATTTAGCTTAAGCCGCATGATATGTAGTTTGAGTAGGTGTTTCACATGTCCTTTTATTTTTCAAAGTTAGTGTTTAATTTGCTTAAATATATAACAAAATTGATAGGTAACATATGACTAGATTTAACTTGGCTTTTAAATTGAATTATGATTTGACTAATCTGAACTAATAACCACTCTCTGATTTTGTTTAACTAAAATTAATCGAGTTTGTAGTCATCTCTTTTCTTGTATAATTTAAAACTCCGTTAGTTGTTTCTTTTAAAGATAGTTCGGTTATCGGTGTTTCTTGCGTTTCTTTGACCGTAGCAACGAGCACTCTCTTAGCACGTTGTTTTAAAGCTCTTGCTCTGCTGTTCTTAGTCTACTTTGTTTCCTTGTATGTTTGTTAGTATGCTTTGATCCACGAGTAGAACCAGAATTGTTGGTAAGCGCCGGTGATCAGAAGCTAAGTACTGAAGCTACAGAAGTTGCAGAATTGAAGATAGAGTGAGGCTTCTGAAGCAAGTTGCTTTGGGTGTAAAGCAAGACTAAGGCAAGTATAGCTTGGGTTTTCTTTCCGTGACCATGATCTTGGGCTTGTTTAATGAAATGTGATATAAACATAAATGATGAATGTTATCCTTTGGCAAAAGCTGGGATTTACAGTACAGCTGTGAGGGCTATATGGCTCTGGCTCTAGTTATTTGAGAAACCCTTTTCTAGCTGGTTAGAGGTCTGCGAGTTGGGTATAGGACAGCCTCTATCCTGTTAAGCCTAGCTTTGGAAGCGGCCTTTTACTTTATTTTTGGAAGGGGGGTTCCTATATCTGATGACCCTACGGCCCTGGCCGGTTAGATGAGCTCTTGGGTGGCTTTATATGGTTTCTGGTGTTTTGGACCTTGCAAACCCATACATTTGGAAATCATGACTCACAGTGAAAGTGTACAACCTCTGCAGAGTGTAAAACTATTATAATAGCCGTGCCCACGGATACAGGCGGCCTAGAAAACTTAGGGAATTGTTGTATGTTCATTTAAATTGTTTATGTGCAATTCATTATTCAATTACACTTGATCATGTGGTTATGGATTACAATACCTTGTTGCTATATTTGCGGAGTTCGACGTGGACTCACTCTTGCTATTCCCCCCACACCTCAGGAGAAGTTTTAGGCTTGTGATCAACCAGTCAGTTGGATCCAGTGGAGTGAAGTCTGCACCCGGAGATCAGAGTTGTCTATCCACTGATTGCTTTCTAAGGTTATCTCTTTTGCTAAGTTCGCTATATACTAAGCATTATGAATTGATACTGCCCCTTCATTTGTAGCTATATGTGAGATTTGATTTCCAGGGTTCACATATGGTGTACATTCGGCTTTGTTCTTAAAACCGGGTGTTACAAGTGGTATCAGAGTAATGCTGACTGTAGGACGCAAGCCTAGTTAGCACTGGTCGATTTGTAAAACTTACTTTGCTATAAAACTATTTTTCTATCTCCTTGGATCATTGATTTGCTATTTCTCATCCTTGTCTTATTGTCTCCTCCTTGATAGCTTCCTTTGAGCTATTAACTTCTTATGTTCTTGAAGTTTTGTCTATGTTGTTTTACTAAAACTTTTCTGACCCTGTCTTGTTCAAATTTATGATTGCCTTTCATCATCTATAATCCACTCCTTAGGATGACCGCCATTTCTATAGAAGCACGTGTAGTGTCGATGTGGTGCTGCGTGTTGTCTTGCTTGTTGTGTTGCTTGCATGCCATCTCAATGTTGTGATCCAACAAAGACCCTGAAGATGAAGTTCCAAAGTCAAGTAAAGCCCTTGTTAAGTGGGGTAGCGTCTCCTGTCAACAACAACAAGTCCTGAGTATCTCAAGCAACAAGGCATGGAGATCCGTCCTATCTTTCTCTCTAGTCTCTTCGAATCTCGGGACGAGATTCCTATTAAGTGGGGTAGAATTGCCACACCCCAAAATTTCTAATTTTGGGTTATGCATAGAAAACACTAATTAAAATAAATATTTTGATATTTGGATAAAATTTACCAATCTTAGTTTGAACTAGCGTAAATTTAGTTATAGGAAAATTGTGAATTTTCAAGCTTTTCTAAATTAATTTGACGAGCTATTGCTTGATGTGATGCTTGGTTGTTGATTTATTTCATGTTGTGAGAAAAGATTTTAAAAATGCGTTTAGTAAGTCGATCTTCTTTCTCCAGCAATTCTTAGTCTTTCTCACCGATCAAATTCCTTGTTTTTCGACTTAATATTTGCTTGAGAAGTATCCTAAAATCTTTTCCATGAAATCCAAATCACTCCTTCTTGCTCACTATTCATCAACCTATCTCCATGGATACCTCGGGAATTTCTTTGGCTTTTTTCGGAACTTGTTCTCACTTGTTTATGAGCATAATCTAATTTTTAAATGCTCCAAAATATCTTTTCATGAGCTCCAAATACTTTATTTGGGTTCGTCTTGTTCTAAATTATCTCTGAGAATTTTCCCTGAATTTTCGGAGCCTTCGGAGTATTATTCGTGGCTTAAAATTCAATTCTGGGCATTTCTAGAATTATTTTATTTATGAAATTAATTAATTCGGGAAATAATGAAATATCTCAGATATCCTCATGCCCAAAGGCCTATGTCTTTATTTACTAATGGGCTTTAATAATTAATTAGGCCTATTAGTAAAGGTGGAGGGTGCAACATTAATTAGTACCATATTGTTAGTCGATGTAGATGTGGGGAGTTCTCCGCCCTATATATATGTACCAACCTCTTGGGCAAAGCACACCAAAACTACCGTGGGGGAAATCCCTCGTGTAGTAAATTTGATTTTTCTCCTCTCGCCATCACCGCCGCGCTGCTCGTTGCCGCCCCATCCCAGAGCCCACAACGCCGTCGCCAACTTTGGGATCTCGCCGATCGAGCAGACCACGTCCGCCACCGCTGCATCGATCGTTGCTGGCAACTCATCGTAGCCGAGCCCCCACGTCGAGGTGACGAAGCTGCTGATGCTCTTACCTCCTCTCTTGGCCTCTTCCTCTCTATTTTGCTCACGCCGCAGTCCATGTATCGCAGGAAGCTACCGCCGTTCCGCTGAGCGACCTCTGCGGGTGCGACGTGACTCTACCAGTCTACCACCATCGAGAACCCCTATATGTAAGCTCCTTTGCCCCCTCAATCTCCTGGTATTGGTCCCATAGCAAAACGAGGCAAAACGAGGCATGTAGGTTCCTTTCATAGAACTCGGTCGAAGCTAGCTCCATCGCCGGCCATAGTTGCACTGCACCGTGCAAGCATGCTCTCTCCAGTTCCTAGCTTTGATGATATCTTTAGCTTTCATGACATCATATCGCCTTGATGATATCACATCTTGTTTTCTTGCCGTTTTCCTTTAGAAAAACAAATCCAGAAAATACAATGAAAATACATATACACATACAATCATCTTGAGCACATCTCCATATTTTCTTTCCTCGCTGGGAATTACACTATGCCTTTGACTACTGCTGACACATGCATGCCTCATCTACTTATACTCAATCATGCGTCAATTATTTCTTTATTCAAAATTCTACCCGTTTCCTTCTAGATCAATGCAAAGTTATCTTCTTATATCAGTTCATCTTATGTCTTCAGAGCTCGTCGATATCCATATTCCTCTCTATATGAAAAATCCCAGACTGAGGCCCTTCCTTTCCCTACGAGGACAGCAGTAGCCTCTCCAATGGCCAAGGAAGCTACGATCTGCAACAGCCCAAGCCCCTCCCCCTGCGCGCGTTAGCAGCAGGCCATCACCATGCTCAGGCTTAGATCGGGAGGATGACACAAGGTACAAGACGATGTAATTACGAGTTTGCCACCTAGTCTTTAAACTCCGTTTCTTCGTTTTAAATCCGGTTCGAGTAGTTCTTGTCGCGTTAGTTTCGTAAAGTCGCGCTCTAAGCAGTAGCACTAACGTATCTTATGTCACCCAATTTTGAATTTATTGATTTAAATATAATTTGATTAGTACTAATTTAATTGTTTTCTAATTAAAAGCAACGTAGAGTTGTAATTCCATTCTTTTTGTGTTGCGACCATGCCGATGTAAACTATATGATAGCAATGACTTTAATCATGTTACATGCTTGTAAATTTTATAAATAGAATATTAAATGGATTAATATGCCTGCGACTGGTTTTCCAATTTAAAAGTCATATATATGTATTATAAGTTTGCTTAGTTTAACAAGACGTCAGATACAGTTCTATTAGAGGTTCTCACATGTTCTTTTATTTTGAAAAGCTAAAGTTTATTTTGGTTAAATAATACATGCTAGTTTATACATTAAAATATGATTAGTTTAACCATATTACATATATTAGACGTAGATGCTCTCAAATATATGTTGGTTTAATTTATATATACATGCAACTAGTTTCATAACTAAAAATCAATATATAGGTTTTATACTTTGGTATTTTATATATAAATATTAATATGATTAATTGTTATCATCAATGTACTTTTGAGTTATAATTTATTTAGCTTAAGCCGCATGATATGTAGTTTGAGTAGGTGTTTCACATGTCCTTTTATTTTTCAAAGTTAGTGTTTAATTTGCTTAAATATATAACAAAATTGATAGGTAACATATGACTAGATTTAACTTGGCTTTTAAATTGAATTATGATTTGACTAATCTGAACTAATAACCACTCTCTGATTTTGTTTAACTAAAATTAATCGAGTTTGTAGTCATCTCTTTTCTTGTATAATTTAAAACTCCGTTAGTTGTTTCTTTTAAAGATAGTTCGGTTATCGGTGTTTCTTGCGTTTCTTTGACCGTAGCAACGAGCACTCTCTTAGCACGTTGTTTTAAAGCTCTTGCTCTGCTGTTCTTAGTCTACTTTGTTTCCTTGTATGTTTGTTAGTATGCTTTGATCCGCGAGTAGAACCAGAATTGTTGGTAAGCGCCGGTGATTAGAAGCTGAGTACTGAAGCTACAGAAGTTGCAGAATTGAAGATAGAGTGAGGCTTCTGAAGCAAGTTGCTTTGGGTGTAAAGCAAGACTAAGGCAAGTATAGCTTGGGTTTTCTTTCCGTGGCCATGATCTTGGGCTTGTTTAATGAAATGTGATATAAACATAAATGATGAATGTTATCCTTTGGCAAAAGCTGGGATTTACAGTACAGCTGTGAGGGCTATATGGCTCTGGCTCTAGTTATTTAAGAAACCCTTTTCTAGCTGGTTAGAGGTCTGCGAGTTGGGTATAGGACAGCCTCTATCCTGTTAAGCCTAGCTTTGGAAGCGGCCTTTTACTTTATTTTTGGAAGGGGGGTTCCTATATCTGATGACCCTGCGGGCCTGGCCGGTTAGATGAGCTCTTGGGTGGCTTTATATGGTTTCTGGTGTTTTGGACCTTGCAAACCCATACATTTGGAAATCATGACTCACAGTGAAAGTGTACAACCTCTGCAGAGTGTAAAACTATTATAATAGCCGTGCCCACGGATACGGGCGGTGTAACACCCCAAAATTTGTCACTTTTAAAAATAGAGCTAAAATGATTTAATTTGGAATTTTGTGCTCATGAAATATAGGAAAATAAAATTTTCATTGAATTAAAACTCATCATAAGGTTTAGCAACATGATTGTGCATATATGCCTTGCATTTGATGAATTTGATTGAGTGGGTTAAAATTGCTTTTGCAAATGAAATTAAAAAAAATGGCTTTGAAGAAAAAGAAAAGAGAGAAAAAGAGAATTTAAAAATAAAAGTATTTTTTTTTAAGTTGTAAAATTTATTTTTGGGAACTTACCCAAAATCTTTCAATTTTATTTGAACTGAAAATTGTATTTTGAACCGTGTTCAAATTTAATTTGGTTCATATTTGAATTGGATTTAAAAAGAAATTCAAAAGGAAAAAAATGAATTTCCCTTCTCTTCCCCCGCTTTTGGCCCACTCGGCTTCGCTCCTCCCACCGGTGCAGTCGGCCAGCCTCTCTTCCGCAGTCTAGCGCCGCTCCTTCGCTTCGGTCCACGCCAGCGCTCGCGGCCCAGCTCTGTTCGCGTCGGGCCTAGCCGTCAGGCGTTTCTTCCTCGTGCTGTGTTCACGTCGGACTCCATCCCGCGCCGTCGTCTTGAGTCCGCCTCCGTCACGAGCCGGTGCCGTGCCGCTCAAGCAGCCCCGCTCCATAAATAGCGAGCCCCCGCGCCTGTGCCTCCCCAATCCAAGCTCCAGGGTCGCATCTGATCTCGCCGAGACGCCGAACAGCCCCGAGCTAGCTAGCGCCGCCGTCCAGGTTTCACCGAGGAGCCAGTCATCCGCCGCCGCAGCTGTGACCATCGTCGGAAGCCTCTCCACTGATCCGAGCAAGTTCCCGAGCAGCACTTGGTGGTAGTAGATCTCCCCGATCCGTATTGTTTCTCCTTGCTTTCTGGGCTGCTCACCCCGTCGCCGAACTTATATAGCAGGAAGTCGCCGTCCGTCTGGCCAAGCTCCACGCCGTTGCCATGATCTCACCGCCGATCTTAAGTCCCTTGGTGAGTTCTCCATAGTTCCCTCTACCTCTCTGTTCTTTTCCCATTAAAAACCAAGGTCTGGAACCCGATTCCATGAACTCCGGCGAGCAGGTAGCCGGCCGTGCATGCGTCGCCGTGAATCATTTGCTTGTTAGCTTGTTGACATCATGGTGACATCACTCGTGTTTGTGGCCGTTTTCCTTTACAAAAACAAATCCAGAAATACAATAGAAATACGCATCATCTTGAGCCGTCCGTTTGTAGATCGATGGCCCAGATTAAAACATACCCCTTCGCTGTTCTTTTTGCTAAAGAGACCCTGTGTTTTCGGAAAATAAACCCGCAGTTCAAAACATGTTTACAGATTTTGTTTTCTTCATTTGAAAGCGCATTTTGTTTCGGTTAAGTCTAAAATACGTTTTCAGCTATTTACAGATTTGCCACTGATTTTGTTTTAACCATAACTTTTTCGTTTTAACTCCGATTTGATCCGTTCAAATTGCGTTAGGTTCGTAATTTCATAATCTACGTGTTCATATATACTGTTCAGTATGTTTTTAACTTTTAAAATTCATGATTAGATTTAATCTATTATTCGATTCAAAGAAATCTTGTTTAAATCATATCTTCTGCGTCTTAGATCCGTTTTAGTCCATTCAAGTTGCGTTAGATTCATAGCGTCAAGATCTACGTGTTAGTAACAGTGTTTATCATGTCACTGATACTAGAATTTCATGG
Organism: Miscanthus floridulus; assembly: GCF_019320115.1. Classification (NCBI taxonomy): domain Eukaryota; kingdom Viridiplantae; phylum Streptophyta; class Magnoliopsida; order Poales; family Poaceae; genus Miscanthus; species Miscanthus floridulus. Next base: position 49,071,909 of record NC_089592.1, read on the forward strand.
TTTGAATCATATCTTAAATAACAATTATGCAACTGGATTTTATAAATAGAATATGATTTGTTTCACTTTAGTTTTATAAATCAAATCTAAATTTGACTTAAGTTATAATCTCTATAAAATATCTTATATATGTTTTTATATAATTAAAACACATGAAGCTAATAGTTTTATATTTTCTCCTATGAGCAAATCTTTCGTTAGATGTATATTTTTCACCGTAGCTCCGATTAGTGTGTTTTTCGCGTCTGTGTGTTCGTAACGAGACATAGATTGGTTTCACAAACTTTTCCTCTTGATTTTATGATTGATGTAATGTTCTAATTTAGATCTATTATTTGTTTCGTGTATGATTGTATAGATGTTTGTGTGGTGCTTTATGATTACGTCCAGTCGGTAAGATATACGTGGTGATCAAGAAGAAGAAGAACGTTGAAGATTAAAGCTTACCGAAGGATCGGTGTTTAAGGCAAGTATAGCATGGGATCTTTCTTGTTGTCCTATACACCTTTAATCATTCAATTCATACTGCATGTGTCTACCTTGACTACCACTAAGGATTTCCTAGTACTTTGTTACCCTGTACCTTGACGCCTTTGGGTTATTGCATTGGGTAGTATGATGCTAGTGCTCAACTACAACCATGATCTTGTAACTTGACTAATGGTATATGCAATAAACATTAAAAGATGTTTTCTAGCAACATGGAATCAGGGGGCTAGAGCATTGGGCTGTTTTTATGGTGCTCTAGATTCCTCTTCCTAAGGACTTATCTGTAAGTGATCATTCGGGACTTACAGTACAGCTGTGAGAGCTACATGGCTCTGGCTTTAGCTCAGTATGAGGATCTTTTCTAGCTTGTTAGTGGTTACCTTTATTGGCGTAAGAATGGCTTGACGAATCGGGTATAGGACAGCCTCTACTCTTATGTGTATAGCCGTGAAGGAATTGTGCCATTTGACAGGGGGGTTCCTACATCTGTTTGCCGAGTGAATCTAATGGCCCTAACTTGTTAGACGAACCTTTGAAAGGCTTCATAGTGAACCCTGCCGACCTTCCTTGGTAGTGGGTCAAGAGGTTGGCCGCCTCGGGCGAAAGGGTAAATCACGACTCACAGTGAAAGTGTACAACCTCTGCAGAGTGTAAAACTGATATATCAGCCGTGCTCACGGTCACGAGCGGCCTTGGAACCCTTATGGAATAGATGATGAACACAGATGATACTGATGATGAAGATGCTCACTAATGGTTAATTGTTTATGCTATTCATTATTCATGTTTACCTGATCGTGTGTTTATAGGCTTGAGGTAAACTTGATGCTACTCCTATGCTAAAATCATGACTCATTAAAAGCTAATCGCGGTTAAACCAGTGTCAGCATTTTGAGCCTCATGAACCCCATGTTATATTTGTTGAGTACGACATGTACTTACGCTTGTTTTATTTTCAATACTTTGGAAAAATCCCGGATGGGTACCAGATTGCTAGAGTTTGGAGAAATTAGGCTTGTGATCAACCAGTCAGTTGTCCCTGTGGATTTGGAGTCTTCGCCTGAAGATTGGAGTTGTCTTTCCGCTATCTATACTCTGAGGTTATATTCTTTATACTAATACGCTATGTATTTAAGCGTTGTCTTTTGATATTACCCTTATTTGTAGCTATATGTGAGATTTGACTTCCTGGGCTCACATATGGTGTGTATCTGGTTTTGTTCTTAAAACCGGGTGCTACAGGCGGCCTGGAAAACTGAGGGAATTGTTGTATGTTCATTTAAATTGTTTATGTGCAATTCATTATTCAATTACACTTGATCATGTGGTTATGGATTACAATACCTTGTTGCTATATTTGCAGAGTTCGACGTGGACTCACTCTTGCTATTCCCCCCACACCTCAGGAGAAGTTTTAGGCTTGTGATCAACCAGTCAGTTGGATCCAGTGGAGTGAAGTCTGCACCCGGAGATCAGAGTTGTCTATCCGCTGATTGCTTTCTAAGGTTATCTCTTTTGCTAAGTTCGCTATATACTAAGCATTATGAATTGATACTGCCCCTTTATTTGTAGCTATATGTGAGATTTGATTTCCAGGGTTCACATATGGTGTACATTCGGCTTTGTTCTTAAAACCGGGTGTTACAAGTGGTATCAGAGCAATGCTGACTGTAGGACGCAAGCCTAGTTAGCACTGGTCGATTTGTAAAACTTACTTTGCTATAAAACTATTTTTCTATCTCCTTGGATCATTGATTTGCTATTTCTCATCCTTGTCTTATTGTCTCCTCCTTGATAGCTTCCTTTGAGCTATTAACTTCTTATGTTCTTGAAGTTTTGTCTATGTTGTTTTACTAAAACTTTTCTGACCCTGTCTTGTTCAAATTTATGATTGCCTTTCATCATCTATAATCCACTCCTTAGGATGACCGCCATTTCTATAGAAGCACGTGTAGTGTCGATGTGGTGCTGCGTGTTGTCTTGCTTGTTGTGTTGCTTGCATGCCCTCTCAATGTTGTGATCCAACAAAGACCCTGAAGATGAAGTTCCAAAGTCAAGTAAAGCCCTTGTTAAGTGGGGTAGCGTCTCCTGTCAACAACAACAAGTCCTGAGTATCTCAAGCAACAAGGCATGGAGATCCGTCCTATCTTTCTCTCTAGTCTCTTCGAATCTCGGGACGAGATTCCTATTAAGTGGGGTAGAATTGCCACACCCCAAAATTTCTAATTTTGGGTTATGCATAGAAAACACTAATTAAAATAAATGTTTTGATATTTGGATAAAATTTACCAATCTTAGTTTGAACTAGCGTAAATTTAGTTATAGGAAAATTGTGAATTTTCAAGCTTTTCTAAATTAATTTGACGAGCTATTGCTTGATGTGATGCTTGGTTGTTGATTTATTTCATGTTGTGAGAAAAGATTTTAAAAATGCGTTTAGTAAGTCGATCTTCTTTCTCCAGCAATTCTTAGTCTTTCTCACTGATCAAATTCCTTGTTTTCCGACTTAATATTTGCTTGAGAAGTATCCTAAAATCTTTTCCATGAAATCCAAATCACTCCTTCTTGCTCACTATTCATCAACCTATCTCCATGGATACCTCGGGAATTTCTTTGGCTTTTTCCGGAACTTGTTCTCACTTGTTTATGAGCATAATCTAATTTTTAAATGCTCCAAAATATCTTTTCATGAGCTCCAAATACTTTATTTGGGTTCGTCTTGTTCTAAATTATCTCTGAGAATTTTCCCTGAATTTTCGGAGCCTTCGGAGTATTATTCGTGGCTTAAAATTCAATTCTGGGCATTTCTAGAATTATTTTATCTATGAAATTAATTAATTCGGGAAATAATGAAATATCTCAGATTTCCTCATGCCCAAAGGCCCATGTCTTTATTTACTAATGGGCTTTAATAATTAATTAGGCCTATTAGTAAAGGTGGAGGGTGCAACATTAATTAGTACCATATTGTTAGTCGATGTAGATGTGGGGAGTTCTCCGCCCTATATATATATGTACCAACCCCTTGGGCAAAGCACACCAAAACTACCGTGGGGGAAATCCCTCGTGTAGTAAATTTGATTTTTCTCCTCTCGCCGTCACCGCCGCGCTGCTCGTTGCCGCCCCATCCCAGAGCCCACAACGCCGTCGCCAACTTTGGGATCTCGCCGATCGAGCAGACCACGTCCGCCACCGCTGCATCGATCGTTGCTGGCAACTCATCGTAGCCGAGCCCCCACGTCGAGGTGACGAAGCTGCTGATGCTCTTACCTCCTCTCTTGGCCTCTTCCTCTCTATTTTGCTCACGCCGCAGTCCATGTATCGCAGGAAGCTACCGCCGTTCCGCTGAGCGACCTCTGCGGGTGCGACGTGACTCTACCAGTCTACCACCATCGAGAACCCCTATATGTAAGCTCCTTTGCCCCCTCAATCTCTTGGTATTGGTCCCATAGCAAAACGAGGCAAAACGAGGCATGTAGGTTCCTTTCATAGAACTCGGTCGAAGCTAGCTCCATCGCCGGCCATAGTTGCACTGCACCGTGCAAGCATGCTCTCTCCAGTTCCTAGCTTTGATGATATCTTTAGCTTTCATGACATCATATCGCCTTGATGATATCACATGTTGTTTTCTTGCCGTTTTCCTTTAGAAAAACAAATCCAGAAAATACAATGAAAATACATATACACATACAATCATCTTGAGCACATCTCCATATTTTCTTTCCTCGCTGGGAATTACACTATGCCTTTGACTACTGCTGACACATGCATGCCTCATCTACTTATACTCAATCATGCGTCAATTATTTCTTTATTCAAAATTCTACCCGTTTCCTTCTAGATCAATGCAAAGTTATCTTCTTATATCAGTTCATCTTATGTCTTCAGAGCTCGTCGATATCCATATTCCTCTCTATATGAAAAATCCCAGACTGAGGCCCTTCCTTTCCCTACGAGGACAGCAGTAGCCTCTCCAATGGCCAAGGAAGCTACGATCTGCAACAGCCCAAGCCCCTCCCCCTGCGCGCGTTAGCAGCAGGCCATCACCATGCTCAGGCTTAGATCGGGAGGATGACACAAGGTACAAGACGATGTAATTACGAGTTTGCCACCTAGTCTTTAAACTCCGTTTCTTCGTTTTAAATCCGGTTCGAGTAGTTCTTGTCGCGTTAGTTTCGTAAAGTCGCGCTCTAAGCAGTAGCACTAACGTATCTTATGTCACCCAATTTTGAATTTATTGATTTAAATATAATTTGATTAGTACTAATTTAATTGTTTTCTAATTAAAAGCAACGTAGAGTTGTAATTCCATTCTTTTTGTGTTGCGACCATGCCGATGTAAACTATATGATAGCAATGACTTTAATCATGTTACATGCATGTAAATTTTATAAATAGAATATTAAATGGATTAATATGCCTGCGACTGGTTTTCCAATTTAAAAGTCATATATATGTATTATAAGTTTGCTTAGTTTAACATGACGTCAGATACAGTTCTATTAGAGGTTCTCACATGTTCTTTTATTTTGAAAAGCTAAAGTTTATTTTGGTTAAATAATACATGCTAGTTTATACATTAAAATATGATTAGTTTAACCATATTACATATATTAGACGTAGATGCTCTCAAATATATGTTGGTTTAATTTATATATACATGCAACTAGTTTCATAACTAAAAATCAATATATAGGTTTTATACTTTGGTATTTTATATATAAATATTAATATGATTAATTGTTATCATCAATGTACTTTTGAGTTATAAGTTATTTAGCTTAAGCCGCATGATATGTAGTTTGAGTAGGTGTTTCACATGTCCTTTTATTTTTCAAAGTTAGTGTTTAATTTGCTTAAATATATAACAAAATTGATAGGTAACATATGACTAGATTTAACTTGGCTTTTAAATTGAATTATGATTTGACTAATCTGAACTAATAACCACTCTCTGATTTTGTTTAACTAAAATTAATCGAGTTTGTAGTCATCTCTTTTCTTGTATAATTTAAAACTCCGTTAGTTGTTTCTTTTAAAGATAGTTCGGTTATCGGTGTTTCTTGCGTTTCTTTGACCGTAGCAACGAGCACTCTCTTAGCACGTTGTTTTAAAGCTCTTGCTCTGCTGTTCTTAGTCTACTTTGTTTCCTTGTATGTTTGTTAGTATGCTTTGATCCGCGAGTAGAACCAGAATTGTTGGTAAGCGCCGGTGATCAGAAGCTGAGTACTGAAGCTACAGAAGTTGCAGAATTGAAGATAGAGTGAGGCTTCTGAAGCAAGTTGCTTTGGGTGTAAAGCAAGACTAAGGCAAGTATAGCTTGGGTTTTCTTTCCGTGACCATGATCTTGGGCTTGTTTAATGAAATGTGATATAAACATAAATGATGAATGTTATCCTTTGGCAAAAGCTGGGATTTACAGTACAGCTGTGAGGGCTATATGGCTCTGGCTCTAGTTATTTGAGAAACCCTTTTCTAGCTGGTTAGAGGTCTACGAGTTGGGTATAGGACAGCCTCTATCCTGTTGAGCCTAGCTTTGGAAGCGGCCTTTTACTTTATTTTTGGAAGGGGGTTCCTATATCTGATGACCCTGCGGCCCTGGCCGGTTAGACGAGCTCTTGGGTGGCTTTATATGGTTTCTGGTGTTTTGGACCTTGCAAACCCATACATTTGGAAATCATGACTCACAGTGAAAGTGTACAACCTCTGCAGAGTGTAAAACTATTATAATAGCCGTGCCCACGGATACGGGCGGCCCGGAAAACTGAGGGAATTGTTGTATGTTCATTTAAATTGTTTATGTGCAATTCATTATTCAATTACACTTGATCATGTGGTTATGGATTACAATACCTTGTTGCTATATTTGCGGAGTTCGACGTGGACTCACTCTTGCTATTCCCCCCACACCTCAGGAGAAGTTTTAGGCTTGTGATCAACCAGTCAGTTGGATCCAGTGGAGTGAAGTCTGCACCCGGAGATCAGAGTTGTCTATCCGCTGATTGCTTTCTAAGGTTATCTCTTTTGCTAAGTTCGCTATATACTAAGCATTATGAATTGATACTGCCCCTTCATTTGTTGCTATATGTGAGATTTGATTTCCAGGGCTCACATATGGTGTACATTCGGCTTTGTTCTTAAAACCGGGTGTTAATTCACCAAAAACAAACTAGAGCTTTTAGCTGGCAAGCTAGTCCCCATTGTGGCGATTCACTCACTTGGAGGTTCACGCGCTTATAGGCATCACACGCCTAACCCACAATCGGGTGCCGTACAACCAACACAAGATGAGGATCACACAAGCTACGAGCGATCCACTAGAGTACCTTTTGGCTCTCCACTGGGGAAAGGTTAAGAACCCCTCACAATCACCACGATCAGAGCTGGAGACAATCACTTTCCTCTGCTCGATGATCCTAGTTGCACCAAGCCGTATAGGTGGCAGCAACCACCAAGAGAAACAAGCAAAATCCACAGCGAAACACAATAACCAAGTGCCTCTAGATGCAATCACTCAAGCAATACACTTGGATTCACTCTCAATCTCACAAAGATGATGAATCAGTGATGGAGATGAGTGGGATGTCTTTGGTTTAGCTCACTAGGTTGCTATTTTAATGAAAATGACCAAGAGACTGAGCTAGAGCTGGCCATGGGGCTTAAATAGAAGGCCCCATGAAATAGAGCCGTTAGGCTCACACTGCCTACCTCCATGAGGTGACCGAACACACCAGTCAGAGGTGACCAGACATGCACCACCCTACGTCCGATAACAGGGAGCCATCCACGTGTCCCCACTTCAAACAATGACTACCTGATCCCAACAGTCAAATTCCACCACGTGAGTCCTTAAGTGAAGGTCAGACGCAACACATGATAACCGGACATGCCAGAGCCATGTCAGATCATGCACATGCCCGAGCCCCCAACGCTACGACCATACACGCCACTCCCCATGGTCACCCTACGCTAGGTCACATCCAGTAAGCATCTAGAGCCAGAAATCAATGATCGGACACGTCAGGTCAGCAGAAACCGGATGCACGGTAGCGAGCGATCCTCTCCGTGTGCCAAGATCGCTTGCGTCAGCAAACATCACACATGACTGGATGCACAAGCATCATGTCCAATCACTTCTTGCGCCTATGTTCGGTCATAGACTGACGCCATGCCCTTCTCCACTATAAATGACCGGATGCACCACCACCGAGTCCGGTCACTTTAGGACTAGAGTCCAGTCAGAGAAAACAGCGCCACCTCAAATCCAACTTCACCACCCTTGATCCAATGTGCCAACCACCAAGTATATCACCTTATGCTTGTGTGTTAGCATGTTTTCACAAACATTTTCAAGGGTGTTTGCACTCACTAGAATCTAAATGCATATGCAATGAGTTAGACATCTAGTGGCACTTTGATAATCGTATTTCACGATGAGTTTCATCCTTCTTAATAGTACGGCTATCTATCCTAAATGTGATCACACTCACTAAGTGTCTCGATCACCAAAACAAAGAGCTCCTATCAAATTATACCTTTGCCTTGAGCTTTTTGTTTTTTTCTTTCTTCTTTTCCAAACCCGAGCACTTGATCATCACCATGGCTATCACCTCCATCATGATCTTCATTCATTTGCTCCATCACTTGGAATGTGCTAACATATCTCATGATCACTTAGAGCAAAGGATTAACACTTAGGTTTTCATCAATTCACCAAAACCAAACTAGAGCTTTCAACCTTCTCCTTTTTGGTAATTGATGACAACCCTTTCACAAAGATAAGAATTAAAATTAATTTTGAATCTATGTTGCTTGCCTAAGCTTTTTACCATGTGTAAATGATATGGACAAGTTTCATGAACCCAAATTGGTAGCATTTGCTCCCCCTACATATGTGCAAGAGTTTGGATAGATGCTTGCACATATGTATGTATTTAAGTTGTGGGAGAGTAATGTCTACCAAATGATGCTAAGGTATAAGAGATGGACCTTTGAAGCGTGATACCAATCGGACTACACCAATAATACCATCCTTAGCACCATGGTTAGTTCGATACCTCGTGAGATCAACATTATATGCAAGGTTCTAGTACCACTTGAAAACACAAGCAAGTAAGCAAGGTATATCTAACTATCACCCTATGCATGCTAGTTTCTCACTTCATCATTGAAGTCTACAACTAGCATACACCACAAAAGCAAGTATATCAAACTTAAGTTTGGCAATTTCAACCAAGAAAGCATATGCAAATGCACATTCAAATACATCATACAAGTTCATGAGCTTACTCCCCCTACATGTGTGCTCAAATTTCAATTGATTCCCTTACTCATATTTCTCCCCTATGTCAAAGTTCTACCACTTTGTCATCTTTTCACTATCTTTGTGCATTACTAGAGCTCCCCCTTTGTCATCTTTTTCACTATCTTTGTGCATTACTTTACCCCCTTTGTCATCAATGACCACAAAGGTTCAATTTTAGATAGGTTAAGATTATCAATGTCAATCAATGGGGTGAGGATCATTTTCCCAAATTTGGTCCAATCTAGAACACTTGCCAAAGACATTTCACTTAGTTTGATCCAAGGACAAGCTTCTTCACACCTCATTTCAAGGGTTATCTTGACCATGATGAGTTAAACACTTATAGCTCATTTTCTAGAATAAACGCTAGGTTCACAAGCCCACAAACATGTCATATGCTACCACTAGATCAAGTCAAGCATAGAAGCAATAGTGGTACCATACAAGGATCAATTTCATTTGATTTTCATGAATGAGCCTATTAAATGAGAGGAATGACTAGATGCACTAAACATGTCCTTAGCAAAGTATGTTTGCATGCCAATCAACTTTTACCTTGGATTGCTCAAAGAAGAGGCATATCATATAAGTGGGGATGCATCAACACATATTTGAGAAATCCAATATGTTCAACTCATTCCTTAGCTTGCAAAACCTTTTCTTATCAAGTAGCTTGGTGAATATGTCGGCAAGTTGATCTTCAGTGCCCACACTCTCAATGCAAATGTCCCTTTTTGTTGATGATCTATAATGAACTGGTGGCAGACATCAATGTGCTTTATTCTTGCATGTTGAACTAGATTGTTGGTTAGCTTGATTGCACTCTCATTGTCACATAGCAATGGCACTTTCTTGAACTTAATTCCAAAGTCATTAAAGATGGCCTTCATCCAAAGAATTTGTGCACAACAACTACCAGCGGATATGTATTCAGCTTCAGTTGTTGATAATGCAACACTATTTTACTTCTTTGATGACCATGATACAAGTGATGTTCCAAGTAATTGATAAGTGCTCAAAGTGCTTTTCCTTTCAACCTTGCATCCCGCATAATCTGAGTTGGAGTATCCAACTAACTCAAACATTGCTCCTTTAGGATACCACAAACCAACATTTTGTGTATGCTTCAAGTGCCTCAGTATTCTCTTTGTAGCCTTCAAATGACTTTCTCTTGGTGAGGCTTGGAATTTTGCACACATGCACACACTAAACATGACATCCGGCCTTGATATAGTCACATAGAGTAGGCTTCCAATCATAGAGCGATAAACTTTTGATCCACCATGTTGCCACTTGCATCACTATCCAAATTACCATTTGTTCCATTGGTGTACTTATGGCTTTTCTTTCAAGTATTCCAAACTTCTTTAGCATGTCCTTGATGTACTTGCCTTGGCTCATAAATGTACCATTCTTCAATTGCTTGATTTGAAGACCAAGGAAGTAACTCAACTCTCCAATCATGGACATCTTAAACTCATTAGCCATCATCTTTCCAAACTCTTCACAAAAGTCTTGATTGGTTGGTTGATCCAAAGATAATGTCATGTACATAGATTTGCAACATAAATAAGTCCTTGACAATCTTCTTGGTGAAAAGAGTGGTGTCAACCTTTCCCATAATAAACCCTTTAGAGAGTAGGAAGTCCCTCAACCTCTGATACCATGCTCTAGGTGCTTGCTTCAAACCATATAATGCCTTCTTCAACTTGTACACATGGTTGGGCTTCTTATCATCTTTAAAACCGGGATGTTGCTCCACATATACTTCTTCATTGATGTATCCATTGAGAAATGCACTCTTGACATCCATTAGATAAAGCTTGATGTTGTGGGCACAAGCATAGGCTAGCAAGATTCTAATTGCTTCCAATCTTGCAACCAGGGCATATGTTTCTCCAAAATCAAGACCTTCTACTTGAGTGTAATCTTGTGCTACCAATCTTGATTTGTTCCTTACAACTATCCCATCTTGATTTTGCTTGTTTCTAAAGACCCATTTGGTTCCGATCACATTGTTGTTCTTTAGTCTCTCAACTAACTCCCATACTTGATTTCTTGTGAAGTTGTTCAATTCTTCATGCATAGCATTCACCCAATCAACATCCTTCAATGCTTCTTCTATCTTCTTTGGTTCTATTGATGACATAAATGAGAAATGCTCACAAAATAAAGCCAATCTTGATCTTGTATATACACCTCTAGAAATATCTGTAATTATAGTGTCCAATGGATGGTCTTTTGCAATATTAGTTGGTTGGAGTATTGGAACATTGCTTGCACTTGCTTGATCATTAGGTTGCGATGATGTACTAGCCACTTGTTGATCTTGCACATTGTCATGAGTGCCACTTGGGCTTGCTTGATTTTGTATCATCTTGCACATTTGAGATAGAGAGCACTTGCACTTGATCATCTTCTTCATCCATCACTTGCCTAGGCCTCAATTCACCAACATCCATATTCTTCACGGCATTTGAAAGTTGAATGCCCCTAACATCTTTCAAGTTCTTATTCTCATCTTAGGAACCCTTGGCTTCATCAAATTCAACATCATGAACTTCCTTAAGAGTACCACTTGCCAAATTCCAAACTCTATATGCTTTACTAGTGGTTGAGTATCTAAGCAAGAATCCTTCATCAGATGTTTTGTCAAACTTGCTCAATCTAGTACCTTTCTTCAAGATATACCATTTGCAACCAAAGACCTAAAAATATGCAATGTTGGGCTTTCTACCATTCAAGAGCTCATAAGGTGTCTTCTCTTTCAATGGGTGACAATATAAGCGGTTGCTACAATAGCAAGCCATGTTGATTTCTTCGGCCCAAAAGGATTGACTCACAATGTACTCACTCAACATTGAACTTGCCATGTCAATAAGTGTTCTATTCTTCCTCTCAACAAGGTCATTTGATTATATAGTGTACTTGGCCGAGAATTGATGTGTAATTCCAAAATCATCACACAACTCACCAATTCTAGTGTTCTTGAACTCACTACCATTGTCACTTTTAACTCTCTTTATGGTTGTTTCAAACTCATTGTGAATGCCCTTGACAAATGATTTGAAAGTTGCAAATACATCACTCTTGTCCACTAGAAAGAATGCCCATGTGTATCTAGTGTAGTCATCCACTATCACAAAGCCATATTTGTTTCCACTGATGCTAGTGTATTGTGTTGATCTAAACAAGTCTATGTGCAATAACTCAAATGTCTTGCTAGTACTCATTATGCTCTTCTTAGGATAGGTGTTTCCAACTTGTTTGCCGGCTTGACAAGAGCTACAAAGCTTATCCTTCTCAAACACAACATCTTTCAAGCCTCTAACCAAGTCATGCTTAACCAATCTATTCAATTGTTTCATTCCAACATGACCAAGCCTTCTATGCCATAACCAACCCATACTAGACTTAGTGAACAAGCATGTTGACAATTGAGCTTCACTAGCATTGAAATCAACCAAGTATAGATTATCATATCTAAAGCCTTTGAAGATCAAATTAGAGCCATCTACACTTATGATCTCTACATAATCTACCCCAAATATCACTACTAGGAATATCCACTTCTATGACAAAAAGTTTTCATCACTAAAGGAGCCAAATTCATCATAATTTCAATTTTATGATGAATTTATGATGAAAAATGGTTCATCATAGAAGTCACGTCACACTTGCACATCTATGACGAATCTGACAAAATTGTCATAGAAGTGTCTTGATCTGTGACAAAAAACAGACCATCATAGAACTATTTTGGCATGCATGGCAAGGAGCTGCCACACTAGTGGGCACTTCCATTGGAGATGCTTTCCATGTGTACATGCTATAGCCCATGTGTACATGCCATAGCCGGTTGTATTGGAGATGGTTCGGGTACATGTCACCTTCTTATTACACAACAGTTGCCATCTCTAGTTCTTGCATGTATCAGGTTGTTACTGGACCACATGTCAGGACACTGTTGTTCCACATGTAAGTTTTCTATTGGCACACATGTCATGTTGTGGTTGGCATCATGTGTCACTTCTTCAATGGACCATGTGTCATATTTTTATTGGTCCATGTGGTCGTTTCTTATTCGACCACGTGTCACGACGCTATCCGTCCATGTTTTGTATTTTTATTCGGCCATGTGGCTTCATGACTTCCTTCCACATGTCGGATATTAATAGCCCATGTGTTGAGTCCTAGCTATTGCGCGTGTCATTTACTAGTTCGTCCACATGTCACATTTTTATTTGATCATGTGGCCTATCCTGGTTCTACTGCATAGAGTATAATCAATTCATCATAGAAGTAATTCGAGATCGTCACTACTGCATAGATTGACTACATAACTATTTAGCTTGGCAATCAAATAACAACAATTAACATTTCACATGTTAGCAATGAACCACTGACAGAGTATCACCACATCAAACTGGCATATGAGTCCACACATCAAACTGACACATGAGTCCACACATCAAACCACAAATGTTCACTACATCAAGCCATAGGAGTTGAAGAATGAGAGTTACAAGAAGAGCTGAAGTGCGTGCATAGCTCATGGAGATTGTTGTACTCCTATTATCGTTTATTGTATTCCTCAAGCTACCTTTTAGTCTTTTTTTCTTCCTCTTTAGTTCATCCACTTGATCGATGAGGGCAGCAGAACTTTCCTATTCAACAATAAGTTGTTCCTGAAGCATTCTCTCTGCCGATGTCTCTGTTCTGGTGGAGCTTGTCTAGATACTAGAATTCTTCAAAAAAAGGTTTTTGCTACTTCCCTAGGAGGGAGCCTTGCCCTAGTAGATGTAGAGGACCTTGCAAACAACTTTAGCACTAGTCATTGGTTGCTATCCATCAACAATAGGTTCTGCTTGCATAGTTTCCATAGCTTCCTACGAAATTCAATCAGTAAAACATTAGGTTACAAATAGTGTAAGTGGACTTCAATGGAAAACCCAATAGATTAATTCATAACAAGTAATGCATAGGTCTTGCTCAGCCTACTGCTGATAGAGATTACATAAGCTTTAGTAGATTTTAGTAGATTTCCATAACACTAGGCTCTTGCTATGTTTCCTTCTTTATGGCAATGGCTTCAGTAGATTTCAAGGTAAATAAAAGAAGGTACTTACAACTTATGCTCTTGCAGCATCACTTAGGCCCTTTTTGCTACTAGTATGGAAGTCCCTGAAGACTTCCACCACATTAACTTCTTCATCAGGTGGACCATTTTCTTCTTCAAGTCCTTGATTGTGTTCTGCTGCCTACCTCTTGTTCTCCTTCTGTTCACATTACACATGAGTTTTGGTTTATATTTATACAAAGGCAAGAGTAACAATAAAACACAACTTTCACTTACAAATTTTTGCATCTGGACAACATAGGAGCGAGATCTTGTAGCCTGGTGGTACTTCACTTTTGTATGGTTTCGCTTGTTCTTCTCAAATGTTTCCTATAGCTTCATTTGTGTTAGACTGTAGCACAAGTGGACCATAGCAAGACTAGATAGGAAATCGATGGGTTTACACACCTTGTTCTTAGCACTCAACCAAATCTTCATAAGTTCACACCACTATGCATCATTCATGGATGAGATAGGAGAGGTCATATGTGTAGCAGAACCAACCAATTTATAAGAGGACAAGTTCAATGGCAGCCCACAAGCGGTCGCTCTATCGTATTTGAACCCATATAAACCCTGGTAGTCTGTCGAGTACCACAAAGGGTCTTGATTAACCATCAACATACAACCAAGATCGCACATGATTCAACATACATGTCACACGTTACATCAGGTTCACAAATATAGTTCATTCATCAGAGTACGAATTAAGGTTATTACAAACCAAGTTCGAGTAAAATAATAGCCAAAGCAAATTAAAGTTTGAAACAATCATCTGCCATCATAGTTCAAATATAGTGCCAACTCATGATCACATCCACTAAAGCATATAAGAAGGATTATTAAGAGATGCCTGCCCTGGGCTCACTCCTTGTCCACGGCGAGACATAAGCAGTTCTTGCAATAGCCATGATACATTGTACCATCTGCAACAATGGGAATAAAACCTTGAGTACGAGAAGGTACTCAGCTAGACTTACCCATCATAAACTAAAAATAAAGTGACTCCAAGGATTATGCAAGGCTTTATAAGTGGAGTTAGCTTGACAACATTTTGCATAAAAAGTGACTATTTTAGTTGTACAATTATAGTTTGGTCATCAAGTTAATTATAGCTATTCATCTGTAGATTAGCAACTAACCTATGCCAAACATGTGGTATATCATTTAGTAGATTAAAATAGTAACCATAGCTGGTATAATAATTTCATGTTCATCCGAACCATCATATTTCATAACACGGTTACTATGATGTTGGAACTAGCCAAGTTTCTCACTGTCTGGGAGAGACGATGTTTCAAATCAATTTCAACCAGCTAGGAATTTATTTCTAACACAAACCCAGGCAGACTAGATCAACAGTCACCTTAGGTCACCTTTGGTACAACTTAGGTACACATTTCGTGGGTTCAATCAGCATCGCACAATCAGGGACAACTAGCTGCCAGGACAATCAGGACTACCCAACCCTTGGGCTCATGTGATGAGGACATGACACCCATGCATATGACCATATTTGGCACATGGTATGAAGGGGTAGGAGGCCAGCAAGGGTGTCCAAGTCAAGAAGTAGGTCCGAGGCTAATTCAGTTCGAGTCGCCGAGGTGGAGGCCCAAAGCAACTCAAGTTCGAGTCTGTCTCGGTCTCCAGGACCAGTCTGCTTTAAACTGGTCACCTAGGACGCATCCGGACTCCGTTTTCGATGATCCACATATGGATGGAAAGCTAATTGGATAAGGAAGCCAACCCAATTAGTTTCACATCAAAAGCCCTTTGTAATCAACAGGAATCGTCAAAACAAGTCAGCATCCAGAATCTGTTAGGGTGCTGTGCAACACCGTCTTTTGGTCTGTGTATCGTGTTTGGGCCCATTAGGAGGCGCGTCCAGGGGGGGTGACGCCCAAGACTCTATAAAATGACCATGTTTGGCACATGATATGAAGGGGTAGGAGGCCAGAAAGGGTGTCCAAGTCAAGAAGTAGGTCCGAGGCTAATTCGGTTTGAGTCCCCGAGGTGGAGGCCCAAAGCAACTCAAGTTCGAGTGTGTCTCGGTCTCCAGGACCAGTCTGCCTTAAACTAGTCACCCAGGACGCATCCGGACTCCGTTTTTGATGATCCACATATGGATGGAAAGCTAATTGGATAAGGAAGCCAACCCAATTAGTTTCACAGTCAAAATCCATTCATAATCAACTAGGAATTCATGGAACCAAGTCAGTATCCAGAATCTATCAAGGATGCTGCGACACCTGTCTTTTGGTCCATTGGACCAGTGTACCATGTTTGGGGCCATTAGGGGGCATGTCTAGGGGGTGACGCCCAAGACTCTATAAATAGTAGTTGTCACTCTCCTTAGGGTTTAGGTTTTGTTTAGTTCTTGATTTCCTCGTGAAAATAGACATTGTTTTGCTGCAACTAGTGCCGCCAAGGCTGTTTGCTGTGAACCAAGGCCCTAGTTCTTGATTTTGTTCGTCTGTGGCAATTAGTCCTTTTGAATAAAGACTTGAACTCTTTCTCATTATCATAAGCCTCATATTTATTTGACAATTTTAGAATTGCGTTCATCCTGTTCTTGCTTGTGTTCTCAATTCGCTTGTAGGACAGCCTTCTCGGTGAGGTCAATCGCGTTCGCGTGGTTGATAACCAACTGGAGCAGTGGTGTAACGGTTGGGGGGTCCAAATCAATCTTGGTTCAAAGCCTAGATCATGAGTGTCGAGTCTCCACCAATCGATGCTATCATACCTTTCGGAAGATCAGGCCTAGTCTACATCAAGTGGTATCAGAGACCTTGTTGCCCGTTAGGTATAACTTTGTTTTTTCCTTTAGATTGCTATTGTTTTTGTTTTACCTATAGTCCACAAAAAGCCAAAAAACTATACACTATCACATATCTCTAGTCCTATAGCCCCGCTGTGCCTTTGCAATTTTTTTAATTTCAGTTTGCTTTATTGAACTGTCATCCCTCGCCGCATCTTAGTGTTCATTGTGTTCTGATCTTATTCTTAGTCTAGTGTCAAGTCTTGTTTCCTAGTGTGGCTTGTATCAGATCAACCTCTAGTTTTTCTTTGGATCTGAAATAGTCACAGAGTGGGTTGTGTGGGATCTGAAATAGTCACAGAGTGGGTTGTGTGATTGAGTTTGTTTTGTCTAGCAATTCCGTCTATGGCTTCCTCGGTTAAGTATTTTTCTTCCATGGTGGAAATATCTTAAGTCTAATCTCTTATGTGCGGCACTTTTGTGAGATAAAAAAAACATAAAACAAAGAAAAAGAAAAAGAGGTGCAAAAACCAAAAGAAGGAAAAAAAGCCACACCTAAAAAAAAGAGAAAAAAATAAAGAAGGAAAGAAAAAGAAACTGAAATTAAAAAAAAAGTTCAGAAGTGCTTGCATCCTTTTGAGTCCTTGTGCTGAGTTGTATTGTATTGCTTGCTTGAACTAGGTTCAGGATGAGTTTAGGCCAGTGACATAGACTACCTTGGGACTACTTTTCAATCTTGCACTTTCTGAGTTAAATTATTGCTATTCCTTGCTACTATATTGTGCCTATCCAAGCTCCACTTTTTTCTAATCAAGTACAGGTTCGCCTTGCAACTGTTACACTCAAGCTACAATGGTATCACAGTCACCGACCAATTGCACCGCCTGTTGCTTTGGTAAGAACACTTGTAAGACCATGGTAAGACGCTTGAGAGTTGAGTGCCTTGTTTTTCCTTGTCCACATCCTATAGTAGTTGATAGGGATAATACTTTTGTGTTGTCTTTTGCTATCTTCTAACAATGACAGGTTGTTCGTATCCACTGACTTATGATGGTATAGGCATTGATGAGTACATGGAGTGGGAAATTGTCATAGATAACATATTTGCTTCTCGCTTTATGTGTCCAAGGAGGAAGGTAAAAAATGCATCTAGTGTTTTGCAACATTCTGCTTTATCTTGGTGGGAGTCTTTAGATCCTTCTGATAAACCTCAAACTTGGAATGATATGAAAGATCTTATGAGAGAAAATTTTGTTAATCCATCTCTTGTAATTAATTCAAATGATGAGGTGCATCAACTAGATCAATCTCTTGTTATTTCTTCTGCTATGCCTAACCTTTTGCAGGATAATGTACTAAAAGAGCAAGGATGACGTGACAGAAAATAGATGCTCATAGTCTCATGTGACAATTTAGAACCATCAACTATTACTCCTGCTAAACATGAGAGCAAAGGTAAAACCCACGATGCTAAACTCATGGAAGGTGAGAGTTCTCTTGATGTTCTGAATTTTTCCGCCAATCATGCTATGATAGAGCAAATTTTAGTGGAGCCTTCGCTTGATTTATCTTTGTCACAAGATGATTTGCTTGATGTTCCTTGTGATAAAGATGAATTGGTTGATGATGGTTCAGTTTTACATGTTTTGGAATCAACCACTTGTGCTGAAAATATTATTCATATTGCTACTAAAACTGATGAGCTCAAACTATTGTCTTCTTTACATACTTTAGGCTACATTAAATTTGATGTTTTGTGTAACCTAGATTGCTTGGAGGAGAGCCTATTTAAATATGCCAATTTGCCTTGGTTTTCTAAACATACATATCATGTTATTGGCAAATATAACAATAAAGAACAATATATGATACATCGAGTATACATTCATAGTAATATGAATTCTCCTTTTGTTGTACAAGATTATGATCGTTTAGAGGGCAGCCATAATAACACAAACATTTTCTCATGTTCCTCAAAGAAACAAGTTCACTTATAAGAAGGGGAGCATTGTTGGTTGTTACTTATGTCTGCTAGACCATATATTCCTGCATTGTCTTTGGTTAGTTCTAATCTTTTGCAGGATAGTGTTGACATACATCGTGTGCATTCGGATCAAAGAGTCTACATGCTTGCTGAAATTTTTATGCTAGATGTTACGCTAGAAACTTGGAAACATGGTCACGTTCCTTCTCACAATTATTTTAGTTCCCTTTATTTTTGCAACCCCATTCTCCTTTATGTTGTGCAGGATCAGTTTCAAGCACAATCGACAGCCGAGGATGGCTTTTCGTCAAGAAGGGGAGGATGATGAGGACATGACACCCATGCATATGACCATGTTTGGCACATGGTATGAAGAGGTAGGAGGCCAGCAAGGGTGTCCAAGTCAAGAAGTAGGTCCGAGGCTAATTCGGTTTGAGTCCCCGAGGTGGAGGCCCTAAAGCAACTCAAGTTCAAGTCTATCTCGGTCCTTCAGGACCAGTCTGCCTTAAACTGGTCACCCAGGACGCTTCCAGACTTCCGTTTTCAATGATCCACATATGGATGGAAAGCTAATTGGATAAGGAAGCCAACCCAATTAGTTTCAAGTCAAAAGCCCATCGGAATCAACAGGAATCATTGAAACTAAGTTAGCATCCAGAATCTGTTAGGGTGCTACGACAACATCTTTTGGTCCGTTGGACCATGTATCGTGTTTGGGCCCATTAGGGGGCGCGTCCAGGGGGGTGACGCCCAAGACTCTATAAATAGCAGCCATCACTCTCCTTAGGGTTTGGGTTTTGTTTAGTTCTTGATTTCCTCATGAAACAGACATCGTTTTGCTGCAACTGTGCCAGCCAAGGCTGCTTGCTGTGAACCAGGGCCCTAGTTCTTGATCTTGTTCGTCTGTGGCGATTAGTCCTTTCGAATAAAGACTTGAACTCTTTCTCATTATCATAAGCCTCATATTTATTTGCAATTTCAGATTATGTTCATCCCGTTCTTGTGTTCTCGATTCGCTTGCAGGACAGCCTTCTCGACGAGGTCAATCGCGTTCACATGGTTGATAACCAACGGAGCAGTGGTATAACGGTTACGGGGGGTCCGAATCAATCTTGGTTCAAAGCCTAGATCATGAATGTCGAGTCTCCACCAATTGACGCTATCATACCTTTCGAAAGATTGGGCCTAGTCTACATCATCATGTCTGGCTCCCCGCACATCCTTCCTACCATCCAGAGTGCACACTTTTATAGAATGGGGCTGACCTGAGTTGAGCTACTCAGCTTCATGGTCAGGAATGAGTTATCCAGCAAGCTAAGTGAGAGGCATGCATTCAATCTTGTTAGAAGTGCCAACAATGGTACAGTCCTTAATTGGCACAGACGAAATCACATGAGTCAACCTACACAAAAACTCCACTCGGCCTCCATTTACATTACCCCATGATTCTTTTCCATGATAGCAAATACAACCAACCATGCTTCAGTATCCACCTATATCTTATAGGTGATAGAAAATCATCCGACTTCTACCAGTCTAAGCATGGCTAAGCATATATTTGATCCTAGACCTATATAGGGTTAAAGGTATATCGAACTAGGCAAGGTAGTTTTATGCATCAAGTGTTTCCAATCAACTCTTATAACCTAATGCATCAAACATAAAGGACTCAAGTGATATTTTGTAAAACATGGGAGACTTAGAATGTTTTGGGGCTTGCCTTTGAGGAAAGAGGTTGGCTAGTGATTTAGACACTTAGGGAGATCTTTGAGAGTTGGCTCCTCTTCTCCTAGAGCTATGGCCTAAGGCGTCTCCTACTGGTCCTCCTCTTCTTCCTCGTTGAACTCCAAAAGAGTTATCACGAATGCATATATGATGACATGTATAATAAGATATCACGAATGCATATATGATGACATGTATAATATGATATCATGTGACGAATGCATCCCCGTAAGTGTTTTCAATAGCATTGCATTAAAGTAGTAACAAGTTGCATCTTATTTTACTGAGTAGGTACATATCTCTTCTCTAGTAACTTAAGCAAACACTTATGTAAATTATTTTTGGGACTACAAGACAGCAACTATTTGTTTTGACTATAACTAGAGTTATACACATCAACATAATATGGTTGTGGGCCTTCTAGAAAGCTCATAAAATTGCCTACAACTTTCTTTTAATCATCTTATTGTGATTCAGTAGTTATCTAGGTCAAACAAATCAATCCTTCAGATCTGTCTAGAGAGTAAGCATTTCTGACAATAGACTTCTAACAGCCATAATTCTTAAACTATAAGACCTATGACTATGAAAAATTAACATAAGGTAGATAAGCAAGTTATCTACGACTTTGTTATTAACCATCTTTATAGAAAAGATCATTATCATCATGAAATTATCATCACAACGCAGCCATCTAGTTGAATAATAAAGCAATAATTAACTAGTTGCATACAACCAATTGCTTTTAAGCCACATTAATAACATCAATAGATCATATACATCACAAGAACCACAGAAAACATTATGGTTAAATATAACTAAATTATATATATCCATTTATTAATATCCTAGATAATAAGGTGGTTTAAAGGATAAATATTTCCAATGCTTAATAAATTCTAAGAAAATTACAGTAGCCTACAAATTACATTAATATTATACTATAGAAATTTCATGCCATTTGGATAAGTATTACTACCTCCACAAAAATGACAAGTTTCATAGGCTTATTTTAGCCAAAAATAGTTTGGCATAGTGAAAAGTGTCAAGCAATAGATTTAATATTTTTCTTACATTCTTCCAAGCATAAGAATACTGTTTAAAATTTTGCATGATCATAGGTTTTGTATTTTTACACCAATTAATTTCACTAGAAACTAGCAATTAATTAGGATTAAATAGGAAGACCATATCTAAAGTATGACCACTACAAGTTTAGTATTTTTTCTAGCTACAGCATGTCAACACAAGACCAAAAAAATTAGAATCACAATTTTATCACCTTCCTAGCTCAAGTTATGCAATTTACAAGATAGAAAGTATTTAAAAAGCATTTATCTAGCTATATTTTATTATCCTAGGAAAATACCTGAAATAGTGCATCTCATATTTTTATCAAATACTACACTTCATGAGGAATCAAACAAAATTTGGTTCACCAAAATTGGACACTCCTAGCTTGAGATATGAATTTTTCAAACATGCATTCAAATCTGTGAAATAAATCCAGAAAATCAAATCATCACGCAGACTAACAATTGGGGCCCGTGGTCAACAGGACCCACCCGTCAGCAAGACAAAGACAGGGGATGGCACTGACTAGTGAGAACTTGTCGACGGTGAGGTCTCCAGCAGTAGCATCTTCACCACTGCACTGTTCTCACCCTCTCGCATCGATTGGTAGGCTTAGTTAGCTCGGTGGCTTGCCAGAGCAAGCTCGACGGCGGCAATGGTAGATGATAGAGGTCTAGTGGCAGTACGCCTAGCCATCTATGGCTATGTCACACTCAAGCGAGGATGGCTACTCCATCTTGGTGACCTAGCAAAGCTACACAGTGCAAGTGAGGGTTCGAGGTGGCGTCGGTGAGCTTGGCCGCATGCATGGCTATGCGACTGGCGCATAGAGCACAATGGTGCTCTCACTATTTTGGCTAAATGGCGACAAAAGGTGGGTCTCCATCATGCTACTAGCTATGTCTAGGGTTACTTGACCTAAGGCGTGAGATAAAAGAGGGAGACGATGAACCAACTCGACGGCGGCGAGCTTGAGTGCCACTAGTGGCCATGGTAGGACACGGGTGGAGGGGTGACTCGTTTCAACACCATCAAGCTATGGCATCATTCCTAGCTCTGGCCTAAGCATCTAGACTACCATGTGGTGTAGGACTAGAGAAGATGGAGGTATGCAATGCAGTGAGATAGTTGGGCCACGGTGAGCCACGAGCACGGCGGTGCTTCGGTGACGACGACGGCTGTGGTGAGGCTAAATGCCACTATACCTGGGGTCAATAGGTGATGCTGGTGGCTCAAGGAGGTGGAGGTGGTGGCAGAGTAGCTATGGCCGAGTCAAATTGGCTAGCAAGGCTATATCAGCGGTGAGTGGTTGCGGCGGCACACAATGAGCTCGACGCAGGAGCTTTGGCGAGGCAAAGCGAGAGGGAGGAAGTGAGAGTGGGTGAGTGGAGGGAGCAGTAGGGGCGCTGGTGCTTAAGTGCTTGCTCTAGATTGACTAGTCGAGCCAACACCAGTGTGCTACTACCACTGCAACGGTCATGGACTATGGTTGGTCGACCACTACCGGGCATGCGGACACGGGTTCAGACGCCACGAATGAAGCCAGATAGTGCGTTTTCAACTCCATGTAAATCCTAATCCATTTGTCTATTGCAAAAACTCCATTAATGAAAGTTGTAGAGCTACATGCCATCTACAACTTTGCTTTAGGAAGCATCCCCTAATTAGCAATGGTTATCTAGTTACAATGCTCCCAATTGGGGTATATTGAAACTATAAACAACACTATGACCTAGAAAATTTGAAGTCCCAAAACAGCATTTCCTTGCTACTTGTGAGCTATATTTGAACATGTTAGGCACTGAATTAGGTCTTAACCCAAAAATAAAAGTTGTTACCCTAGTCAAGTACTACAACTTTTATTTAGGTCACACATCCATATAAACATTCTAAGCTACTATTCAACTTTGGTCAAACTAGTATCATGAAAATGGCATTTCAAATGAAACCAACACTTAGAAGCAAATTTGGCCTATGTCATGACTACAAACATTATTCATTTACCATCCTAGATGTGTCTAAGGTGTTTTCATGACCTCACAACCATCTCATACATTGGTCATACATGATTGCAAGCATAAACATATATATAAATCAACATTTCATGTGATAATGTATAAGAATAAGATGAAATTTCATATGTTTATGTTCATGAATGCTTGGATGATGCTTGTGCTCATGAAATGTAGATGTCAAATGCAATGCTTAACACTAGGGTGTTATAGCCCCTCCCCCTTATAGAAATCTTGTCCTGAGATTTGCAAGACCTACCATTATTCATAAAAGGTGAGATAAACCTCATGTAAGTAATCCTCCCATTCCCACGTGGCATCTTGTTCACTGCGGTTATTCCACACCACTTTATAGAACTTAATGACCTTGTTCTGTGTTACTCTTTCCATTTCTTCTAGCACATGAATTGGTAGTTGGGGAGAGACACTTTTACCATTCCTATCACTCGAGCTAAAAACTTAGTGGCAGAATCTCTCCCCTATCCTAACCTACCTAAGGAGGTCATGTCAGTTTTACCCTTTGATTCTCCTAAGTCATCCTTAGAAAAAGATGCGAAACTCTTCATTGAAGAAGAGGATGACTTTGGAGAAACCATCGATCTTCCCATAGAGGAAGTACCGGCACAACCTCCGGTTGAGCTAAAACCCGTACCCACCAGTCTACGCTATGCTTTTCTAAATGACAACAAAGAAACTCATGTAATCATTAGTGATAAGCTTTCTACTAAAGAGACATCCAAACTCATTGACATTTTAGAGAAACATAGGTCGGTCTTCGGGTATTCTTTGCAAGATCTCAAAGGGATTAGCCTAACTCTCTATAACCATTGCATTCTAATAGATCCGTTGAGTATGCCATCTCGAGAGCCTCATCGTAGGCTCAATAATGCGATGTGGGAAGTCATGGAGAAGGAAGTCCTCAAACTTCTTCACACTAGGATTATTTATCCCATACCATATAGTGACTGGGTTAGTCCCATCTAAGTGGTTCCAAAGAAAGGAGGCATGACGGTCATTGAAAACAACAAAAATGAGTTAATCCCACAACGTACCATCATGAGGTGGAGAATGTGCATTGATTACCAAAAACTCGGTGTGGAAACAAAGAAAGACCACTTCCCACTGCCTTTCATTGATAAAATGTTAGAGCGGTTGGTGAAGCATTCTTTCTTCTATTTTCTCAATGGGTATTTAGGATATCATCAGATTCCCATCCACCCCAATGATCAGAGCAAGACAACGTTTACATGCCCGTATGAAACCTACGCTTATTGTAGAATGACGTTTGCGTTGTGTAATTAATCTACATCATTTCAGTGGTACATGATATCTATTTTCTTAGACATGATAGAAGAAATCATGGACGGTTTTTCGGTCTATGGCAAAACCTTTGATCACTATCTAGAGAATCTAGACAAAGTCTTACAGAGATGCCAAGAGAAGGACCTAGTACTTAACTAGGAAAAGTGCCACTTCATGGTCCATGAAGGCATCGTTCTTGAGCACCCTATGTCCGAGAGGGGGATTGAGGTAGACAAGGCCAAGATTGAAGTCATTGAGCAGCCCACCAGCCCCCATGAACATCAAAGGGATCCATAGCTTCCTAGGACATGTAGGGTTGGGAAGGATGTCATCCCACTGCTCATCGGTGAGGTTGAGTTGCTATAGCCATGTGAATGTCATCATCAAGCCACAAAGGACATCATGGACACCTTCCTGGTCATCGGGGGTGCCCACCACTTGATTTGCCTTCAGGATCCTGGTGTGCTACCTCCTTCGTACAGGAGGTACACCGGCTACTAGTGACCACTGGCTTTGAGGGTCTTGGTCACTGTGCATTCTAGGGTCACAAGAATGATGCTTCAATGCCGCTCCTGCCAGATGGATCCTTAATGGTGAAGAGTTTCTTCGACGTCGTTCTCGACTTGACGTGGTGCTTGAAAGTGGAAAATTGGGCATTAGGATCTCCGATAGAGCTCATGGTGATGACTACTCCATGGGTCTAGTGGCTTAGTTTGTAGCTATGATTTGAATTGGTTTGGAGTTAGAGCAAGGATGGTTGAAAGGGAACCTGGTGTTAAATAGCTACGGGATGAATGGGGGGACAATTATGAGATGGAACCTAAAGTGAATTGCTGGCCATGTTGCTGAATAGTCATATGCCCCCATGGATGACCTTACCAACCTATGGGCAACCTGCTCGAACATGCACAGGGTGTATAGCAGTGTCGAAGTCAACCTGGCACAAACCACTGCGCTAGGTGCTATAGCATCAAGGTTTCTAGGAGCGCTACTACTATGACGATAACTATTATGCCCTGCTCACCACCTAGGCTAGCTAGCGTGGGCAACCTAGAGGCCTACTTCCTCGCTGGCTTGTGTCCCATCTTTATGGAGGCTCATAGGTCAGTTGACACCGCCAATTGAATGGCTTCAACACTTTGCCAAGGCAGGCCATAAACTTGGTATGTACATCTATGCCCTTATGCTCTACAGGTCCTAATACTAGTGCCATCAATGATGACATTGCCCGATGCCTGTTGAGGAATCTCAAAGGTGCTGACAAAGCAGGGCTAGCTGCACTGCCATGGAAGAACTAGACCTATACGTGGTGCCATAAAGACATGTACTGGCGGCTATAGGACATGGTGCCATAGCATGTAGAGCCCATTATTTGCCCTATTCTTCCACAGGATGGGCATTGCACAAGCGTCGGCTACGGTGAGCCCATCGGATTTGAAGAATGGGACATGTGGGGAAGGTTCTATAGTGAGGAGTGTAGGATTCACGGGAGTGTTACATCCATAGTATTTATGTGAATGTCTATGTGAATCTTTGTTGAACTTGCAAGAACCTTGTAGCGATGAGCAAGTCTTGCCTTAGTCTATTGCAGAACAAAGGTGCCATTGGTGTTGAAATATTATTACACACGTAAGAAAGTCCGACCTCTGTATATTTGAACGCGTCTAACAGTATCCTCCATAGTTTTTTCTCGTTTTCTTGTGATGCTTGTTACTGTGTTGTTTACAATTTTTAGTTTGATTATTTACCTGTGATGTAGAACCGAGGAGCCATTGGTGTTGAAATGACATTTACCTGTTTCTTGTAAGGGTGTCCCCAATGGTTCACAAATAGCTAGTCTAGGAAGAATTCCATTGGATATCAAGGAGAGAGATCAAATAGCTATTTGCAAATTGCCATTGTGGACACCCTAAATTGTATGCATGGCTCATAGTCCGAGTAGTGTAAATTTGACTAGCCTAGATGCCTGGATTGGACTACACTGTTGTGACTGCTTGGTTTGGACCGCACTGGCCTCGCTTCCAGTGTTTCATTCCACCTTGTATTGTGCAAAAAAACCTCACCTCACCTCGCAAAGTCCCTAACTATGCCTCCTTGTTGCTTGCCACTAAGGCTGTGCCCATGAAGAGCTACTCGAGGAAGGGTCGCCTGGCTCTGATCCCTGCTTCCTCTAGTGTACTGGCTCTCCTCACTTCGGAGGAGGCAGGGCCGATGGTGTGCCCTGCTTCTGTGTACTGGCTCGCCCCTAGGTCAGCCACCCCCACCTAGCACCGCTCGCATTCTTCTTCCACGTGGAACTTGCTCGTTGTCTTCCCATGACAGTAGTCTTCCCATGGATGCCCCCACCTAGCATTGCTCGCCAGATCCCTTTATTTTCTACTTTCCGCTAAAGCTCATTGGTGTCGACCATGGCCTACACGCATCTGGCGGTGTGCAGATTTCTTGACTTGCAATGATGTTGAGATTAGTAGCTGGTTTTGTTCTACACTCAAGGATGCCTCTGGATTGGAGACCGCCAAGCTTCGCTTCCACGATAGAATGATGGTGTTTTGATTGTTGTTAGTTGTATACAAACTATTGTAATATAACCATTTGTGCACTTTGATGCTGTATGACTCTGTAATCAGCTGTAATTTGGATACCCATGATAGCCAAGATATCCTAGGACTATCATAGAGGGGCAAAAAGGTTAGAATTTCTATTTTGGAAATCCCAGTCTGTTATAGGTGGCATCAGAGACATACTTGACTGTAGGACAAAACCTTAGGACCAAACACTAGTATAAAAGCCATAAAAACTATTTTTGAAAACACTTGTTCCCTACCCGCCTTGAGTTTTATTGCTATCCGACTCCCCCGCTAAGGAAAGTTGACTTAGGAACATTCCCATTTACTACACATGCTATAGTTCGGTAGTTGTGTGAGACTTTTAAGGCCTAGGAGTCGCCTTAAGAGAACACAATCTATATAGGAGTTGTAATGCTGCTTGATTGCTTGGGTCTTATGTTGTTATGATTCTTAATGTCTGAGTGTAGGCTATAGAAACTATTTTGTGTGTTGTATGTGAGGCTCCAAATCTTAGCTATCTTAGGCAGCTAACCCAAGGCCATCCTATGACTAGACAAGTGACCTCGATTATCGGAGTCAAAATATAGAGCTTATGTGTCATACCTTCCTTGCAAGACCTAATGCATTGATGCATGTAGAACATCCAATGAAAGCCATCAACCTTAGATAAGCCCATAGAGCCGGTCTTTAAGAGGCAATAACCCCTAAATCTCGAGGACGAGATTCCTGTAAGGGGGGTGAACTGTAACAACCCGGATTTTTGTGCAACCCAAAAATCCCAACTTTTTAAAATTTTTGCTTGAATGTGTGTTGCATGTAAATGTTAGGTCAAACTTAAGTCAAATGTTTTCCCTTCCTGCCCCAAATTCAAAATCCAAGCTTTGAGACTTTGTACAATGAACCTCTTGTCATGAAGATTGATCACCTACGTGACAAGAGGTATTTTCAAATAAAACGTGGTTGAATTCAAGATGCACTTGAATTCAACATGCAACCTCTACACTTGATTTATTATTTTCCTAAAACAGAAACCCTAACTCTCCCTCATCTTCTTCAAAGGGAGTTTACAATAAATTGGTGCACCACATGTAGTATATATGCATGTGTGATTTGGTCCTTGTCTTGGTTGTGCATGGAGGTACCCTTCTCTTATTAATCCCTGGAGTGAAATAGAAAAGCCCCTCTCTTTATCTCCTGACCAGCAGGTTTTGTTTAGGCCGAACTTCTCCTAAGCCTAGACCAAATCTGGCCCAGCTCGTGTCCCTATCTCTGGCCTAGCCGGCCCAGCTTGCAGCAGCCCTCCTTCCCATCTTAACCAGAAGCCCACAAGCGCTCTTCCCCTTTGGCCCAGCCAAGCGCCAGCCCTCTCCAACCCAAGCCGTCGGCCCATCCAGCCCAGGTCGCAGCGCCCTTGGGAAACCCTAGCCGTGACCATCACTATAGGCGCCGCCGCCACTAGGCTCCGTGCCACCTTAACGCTAGCTCTGCAGCCGGCCCCACCAACCCCCGCCTTTGACCAAAGCCATGCCCCTGGCTGCCTGGAAAGTGAAAATCCCGCGCTTGCTCCTATGACTCTGCCGTGTGGGCTCTATGTCCACGTGGAAGCACCTAGTTGGCTGGTCAACACACCACCACTCCCGTCCTGGCCACCTCTATGTTAGCGCCCACCTGCCCTGCCTCCCGATGCACGCCGCGTGGCCACGAGTATGGACACCGAGGATCCCCACCGACAGATGCCCCTAACTCTAGATGGCCACACCAATAAGAACGAGCAGCCGCCACCCGTCTCCTAGTTCTTCCCCACCACGCTGCCACAAGCTCCCTCGCCTCCACCTTCTTCCTCGTCGTGAAGCTAAGGCCCTGCTACTCTCGGTGAAGGGCAGCACCGCCCTTGCCCTATCGAGCTACCGCACCCGGCCAGCCACAGCCAAGCATGACTACGCTCTGCTTGTCCGTGGGCCGCTAGAAGACCTTCAACATCATGCCGTGGCCGCGTCCATGACCTCCACCACATCGCGGCCGCGACGATCGCCTCCGACGTGCCTCCAAATCAACACTAGCTTCGCCCAGCCGTCATTCTCGTTGACCCTGCATGCCACCGCCTGCTCCTTCGCTGAAGCCATGGCCGCCGATCCACTGACACTGGGACATGACCAAGGACGGCGCTTTGGAGCACCTAGACCTTGCCCTTCCCGTATGTTGCCTCCAATGTGGCTCTGCTCCTTCCCTAGCGCACAACGATGAGTCGATGACCCACGAGGCTGAGCCAAGGAACCTGAGCCATGCCGCGTTCCCAGCAGCCACGACCTCGCTAGGACGCTACACCAGAGGATGCAACCTGTCTACGCTGAGCCTCCGGCGTCGCACGATCTATCACCCCAAGCTGCCGGTGAGCCTTCCATGAACCCAAGACCCCACCTTTCGTTGCCCTTGTGGTCCACTGCCACCTAACTGGCCTTCGTGCCGCTGTAGCCGAAGCCGACGGCCACCATGACGCCAATCCAAGCACCGTGACGCCAGCCCTGAAGCCAACCTCACCACGAGGGTCACGCTGAAGGGAATGGTGTCCACGCGATGTCCATAACCACGACCTCGGCACTACCTCCTCCAGAGAAACCAGGTGTACTCCCGGTTCTCAACCCCTTCAGTCTCGGTTTTAGAATCAGGAGCATGAATTCGAGATTAAAGAACTCCTTCTTTAGTTGTGGTTTCATGCCAAGGACTAAAGGTACATCTTTAGTCCTGGTTGATAATACCAACCGGGGCTAAAGAGGCCTCCCGGCCTAGCCACGTGGGCCGACCCTTTAGTCCCGGTTGGTATTACCAACCAGGACTAAATGTTTTCTTTTTTTTTATGTTTCTATTTTTAATTGATGATTTGTTTTAGTTTTCAGATAGGTTTTCGAATACGCATTCTACGCTGCTAATAATATACGTATTCTACACGTTTATAATGTTTGAACATTTTGTAGAAACTAAAGTATGAAACTAACGTGTGTGTATATATATATATATATATATATATATATATATATATATATATATATTAAATAAAGCTTGCATTGTATATTATATTATATCCTTGGGATAACAAATTTACTCTATCTGGTTTGGTTTCCATGTTTCGTTCACGTCATTGTAGAACTCGTCGGCGGGGTTTAGGATTTGGTCATTAAAAAATTCTGCTATGGTCTCTTGAATTGCTTTCAGTTGGTCACGTCGTATGACTTTTTCGTTTAACCATAGAGTCTTCAATAAAAATTAAAGGAAAAGTATTAATATATATATATATATATATATATATATGTTGGTCACGTGATTACTTATATATATGAGCAATAAAAGAAATTATGAATATATGAATATATTTATATAACGTACTTTGATGTTCTCTTCAGAAGTTCTTTTTGAGTACGCTATGATGAACTCATAAATATAGTATCTGCAGTAGTTGTTCCCCTGTTCTTGCCTCAGAACCCACTTTTATGAGAAAAAAAGATCCGGTGAATTGAAAGCATGCATGGTGTTAATTGAATTATATATATATATATAGCTAGTACTTACTTTGTGTGCGATTATATCCAGTGACGTTTTACAATGTTTCATGTGGTGTTCCTCAATGAAACTTTTCCAAACACTGCACCCAATAAAATAAAAAATTAATTTGGCTTTTAATAATTGTTGCAGTTAAGAGATCGAGGTATATATAGTTGCTAGAGAGACCAAATTACCCTTGAATAATATCTATCATGTCTTGATACTATGTTTGCTCTTTTCTTAACGAGTCTAAGATGCTCAACCGACTATTGGCCATATCGATGACCATCAATATCCAGTGATTGTTGCATATGTTTTTATACATAAATATGATCGATATTAACTAGAGTCAACATATATATATATATATATATATATATATATATATATATATATATATATATATATATATATATATATATATATATATGGGAGATAGCTTAGCTAGTAAGCAAATAATTGAATAAATGTCCATATGATCGACATTAATTATTTAACACTCACTTGAAATTGTAGGGGGAGAGTATGTCCTTGTTTTGTTGGTTCACTAAGAACCTTATGAGATTTTTCTCGAGTTCAGCTTTCCATTGAGGTGGGGGATTAGGGTGTTTGAATACGACATATGGATCAACGAAACCAACATCATTATCCTTTCTCTTTCTGAGTTCTGTCATCTCATATCTGCATATATAAAAATATAGTGTGAGGATATATAATTTATATATATACATATAGCTTTATATATATACACTTTAATAGTAGAAAATAATCACACTTATAGACAATAGCAGCTAATGAGACTTTTGTCGAGAGAGTCCAAATGGCATAGTTGGTGTAATTCTGAAAACTCGGCATATATAACGTCATCGCCACGGAAGTAATGTTGGTTTCTAACTCTGACAGAAACAAAGGTCTCTCCCCGTTCACACGCCGCCATGTACCACTTGTTTAGCAGGTACATTTGCATACCTAGTTCACCTAAGGCCTCAGGGTTGTATAGACTCTTTCCATGTTCAAATTTCTTTCAAGGATCCACTTTTGGAGCAGATGGTCCTTCAGCGAGCACTTGAGCAAGGTCCAAACCGGTATCCTCGTAAAACCGAGCTAGGTCCTCAAAATCGATGTCCAGTACGTTTAAGTTTGAACCATATTCATTATGAATGACAAGAGGGGGACTGATTGTTGCGATTGTTGTCCGAGTTGTGCAACACCTTTCCCTGCTCTAGTCTTTTTCTGCTTCGCCTCAAATGACTTGGTGAGAGAGCGGTCATAGTCCGATTTTGGCAGGGTCTTTTGAGATTCCTGCTTTTTCTGGTCCACCTTCTTTCTTAGAAGATCTGGAGGTTGGTAGAAGTACGGTTTCTTTGGGTTCTCTCTCGCTTCTCGTTGCTTTCTTATTTTTTTAAAGAAACTGCTCACATCTTTTGTACTGCAGCATTTAATTCCTTTTTACTTTTCTCGTAAGCCAGTTTTTGGGAAATAACTGGATTAGAGGAGGCTTTCTTCTTTGCCTGCTGATGGGCCAATGGCTTTGTTTGCAGGGCAGACCTCTTAGGAGCTGGCTGCTTCTTGGTCATGAAGGGAGGTGGGGCAGCCGTTGGAGACCTCCTTGGAGGCATTGGGGACCTCCTTGGAGGCGTTGGAGACCTCCTTGGAGGTGGCGGCGGTGGCGGCGTTGCATAATCATTGCCCAGAGCACTATGATGATTTGGAGATTGAATAATTGGACTTAGGTTGGTGGAGGCCCTGCTGTGTGAGTACAAAAAATAATAATTAGGTATAAGAAATATTATTATTATTAATTATGCATGTCAATAGAAAATTAGTTAAAAAATTGTTTCGTTCACTTTTATCCGCACCTATTGTCTGGCAGTTGAGGAAGCGGCGGTGGACTAGAGACCTCAGAAATAATGATGTAGCGCTTGCGCCATAGTTTGAATGTCTTCTCTGCTTCTCCTAGAGTCTTCTCTCCATCAGCCTCCTAGAATGTCAAGAGTGAAGGGTCAAGATGGCGGACTAGAGGGGGGTGAATAGTCTTTTCTAAAATTAATCACGTCGGCTAACCGATATAAATGCAGAATTAAAACAATCGGTCTAGCCAAGACTATACCCCTCTATATATGTTCACTAGCACATTACAAAGATACTAATTATGCAACTAAGGTGCCAGGCTAGCTAGAGCTCTCCTAAACAATTCTAGGAGCAAGGTCACACAAACCTATGTCACTAGTACTTTTAAGCAACAATGGAGCTCCTACACATGCTAGTAAGCAAAAGCACAAAGCCAACTAAGCTCACTAGCAATGCTCAATAACAAGGCAACCAATGTCAAATTAGAGAGCTCAAATACTTAGCTACACAAACTAAGCAATGTGACTAACAAGGTTACTAAAACCAAATTAGCCACGCAAGGGAGCTACTTCTATGCTACACAAGCAAGAAGGTAATTAGCAAGCTACACAAGCTATCTAATTACAAGAGCAACTACACAAGCTTAATATGTATAAAAGTAATTGCAAGCTTGTGTAATGGGGATGCAAACCAACGGGAAGAACTAGGTTGACACGATGATTTTCTCCCGAGGTTCACGTGTTTGCCAACACGCTAGTCCCCGTTGTGTCGACCGCTCACTTGGTGGTTCGGCGGCTAATTAGCATCACCCGCTAAGCCCGCACGTCGGGCGCCGCAAGAACCTACACCTTGAGTGAGGGTAGCTCAATGACACGCTTTACTAGAGTTACTCTTCACGGCTCCCGCGGGGCGAGCACAATGCCCCTCACAAGCACTTCTCCTGAAGCGCCGCACAAGCTTCTTGCGCGTTTCGACGGAGACCACCACCAAGCCGTCTAGGAGGTGGCAACCTCCAAGAGTAACAAGCACCACCGGCTTGCAACTCGATCACCTAGATCACCTAGTGCCACTCGATGCAACCTCATGATGCAATCGCACTAGAATCGCTCACTTCACACAATCGAATGATCGCTATCAAGTATGTGTGAGATGGAGGGCTCCCAAGCACTCTCAAGCATGGACACAAAGTCCCCCAAGGTGCTCCACACCAGCCATGGCCGAAGGCCACTTCTATTTATAGCCCCAAGGGCTAAACTAGACGTTACCCCTTCACTGGGCAACGGTCGAGCCGACCGGACGCTCCGGTCATGTTGACCGGACGCTGGACCTCAGCAGTCCGGTCGCTCGTAGACGACCACGTGTCTCGGTTCCAACGGTCACTTGACTTGACTGGACGCAGTAGCTTTCAACTGATCGAACTGCTGAACCCCCAGCGTCCGGTCGTTTCCAGTAAGGTACCGACCTCGACTGGATGCGTTCGGTCACACTTGATTGGATGCAGCCAGCGTCCGGTCACACTCCAGCTTCTGCGTCATCGTACGTCAGCGCGACCGGACGTAGGCAGTCAGCATCTGATGCATTTGGATCCTAGCGTCCGATCACTTGACCGACGCTGGCATATCCTCCATTCTCTTCACCCTTGCTCAAGTGTGCTAACCACAAGAATTTGCATCCAGGCGCAATAGAAAATAGGCATTCCATTTTCTCGAAAGTTGCATCCGGCACAATAGAATTTGCATCCGGACCCAAAACCCATCTCACCCCTGCAAAACACCACCTCCTTTGTAAATGTCCCAACACCACCAAGTGTACACCACCATGTGTACGTGTGTTAGATTTTCACAATCATTTCCCAAAGGATGTTAGCCACTCAACTTGCCACTGCCACTCGATCCTAGCAACGATGCAAAGTTAGATCACTCGAGTGGCACTAGATGACCGATATGCAAACAAGTTTGCCCCTCTTGATAGTACAGCCATCTATCCTAAACCCGGTCATAAACTTCTCTACACACCTATGACCGGTGAAATGAAATGCCCTAGGTTATACCTTTGCCTTGCGCATTCCATTCCATCTCCTCCAATGTTGATGCAACACATGCACCAACACGATCAACAATGATATGATCCACTTCATATCATCACATGATCATATTGGTTCATCGATCTTGACTTTACTTGCTCTTCACCATTGCCATCGTCCATCGGCACTAAGTCTTGCTCAAGCTTCACCGCCACGTGGTCCATCACTCCAAAGCCTTCGACTTGCCCTTCACGCTTGCAATCGGTCTATCAAGCCAAGTCTTGTCTTGATCTTCTCCACCTTGATCACATGACTCAATGTCATGTCTCATGTGCATTTAAGCTCCTTCATCATCACATGTGTGAGCTTTGCAACATCTCCTAAGCCATTTTCACCTCCATGGCATATGTTGCTCACACACATATACCTGTGGACTAATCACCTGTGTATCTCACATAAACACAATTAGTCCACCTAAGTTGTCACTCAATTACCAAAACCAAACAAGGACCTTTCAAAGAGCCAGATCACTAAAACCTTTGTTAACTCTATCCATTGAGACACTAACATATCTAGGTGGTATTATTGCCCCATGGATTCTTGGTGTCTTGGTAGGATCTAGGAGGAGAAAAAACATCGAGAGTCACCATGATTGTGGCATTCCCTTTTGGAATATGTAGCTCATATGATGTAAACGGTGCAGTGATGTCATCCATGGGGAAACGTAGCATTGCGTCAACTTGATTTGGCAACTCCGTGGAAGCGCAGATGCTTTTCAACTGATCAGGGGGGCTAATATTAATGTTGATTCCTGGATCTGATGCCTGCCTGTGGGCACTCATTGCTATTTGCACTTGCTTTATGATTTCCTCCTATATTCTAGCTTGCATGTCTTTTTCGCGCTCCTATGCTTGAAGCAACTCCTCCCGTGACTCACGAACATATTCCTTCAACCTACTGATCCACGCTGCTTCCTCATCCTTCCTTCTCTGCCGGCTTCTATAGGTATCTC
This sequence comes from Miscanthus floridulus, assembly GCF_019320115.1. Lineage (NCBI taxonomy): Eukaryota > Viridiplantae > Streptophyta > Magnoliopsida > Poales > Poaceae > Miscanthus > Miscanthus floridulus. Next base: position 49,107,667 of record NC_089592.1, read on the forward strand.
TATCGTTAGGGAAACCATGCTCCCAAGAAATGTTTCGTCCTAAAGCTCTCGTTCGGCCACTGTGTTCAGCAGTCTCGATGGCATACGTTAGTTCATCCTTCTCTCTATTAGGCCTAAATGCACCAATAGCTTTAGCTTGTAGAGCATAAGAAAATCTTCGTGTTGCTCTTTCAAGTTTTGGGCCATGAACCAGCTTCTCGGTCTCTAGGTCCAGTCTTCCCCCATGAGTGAAAAACCAATTCTTCACGTGTTTGGGCCAATTGAGTGATTCTGGTGTGATACCTTTGACAAGAATGTCCGCTTCAATTTTTTCCCACTTGGGAATGGCAGTCGCAGTAGCCACCTGATCCCATGCCATGGTGGTATACCTTCTGTCAGGGTATTCTCTTAGTTCCTTCTCACCCATTTCTCACCCTCTTCCGATGTCTTATACTATACAAAATCATTCTAGTAGGGCCTCAACTTCGCGAGCAGTCCACTAGTATTGAAATTGGGCGTTAGGTTCTTCTTGATGTATTTCGTGTATAGGGATTTCTTCCAAGTCTGAAATTGTGTGGCCATCTTCTTCATAGCCCACTTTCAAACTAGTTCCTTCAATTCATCATCGTTGATAGCATCATAATCATCCGCTTGCAATGTGAAATATTGAAGGATATCATCCCAAATTAAATTCTTATCAAGATCAGAGACAAAACTAACATGAGGCTCGTTGATCTTTTGCTTCCATTCATGGGCACTGATCGGAAGTCTATCCCTTACAAGGCACCCACAGTGTTGCACGAATTTCCTTGCATGTGGACCAAGTGGTTCGCCTATCTCGATATTGAATTCCGATATTATGTAGCGCCCCTCCAATGGCTTTTTCGGGCCTCGAATATTTTTGTTTTTTCGCCGTTGTGGTCATCGATCCAAAGGGCTACGTATAAAAAAGAATAAATAAATATCATGTGTACACATAATAGATGATAGATATTCAAATATATATATATAATATTCAAATATATATATAAATATATATACCTCACCAATATTTTCTTGCACAATATTTTCTTGGTTATCTTCAAGAGCCAGGTATTGACTCCCGTCATCTATATCCTGCTGGTCACCATCGGCAAATTGAGTGCCGGTGTTGATAATATCCATCATTTCTTCATCCATGTTGTCTCTCGGGGCAGCCATCTAGCTTTTACACCACTAGATATATCTATAAAAAATAAAAACTATATCTATCAAATATCCATCAAATTCTAGCTCAAAAACATGTTTAAATAAATAACCATCCGTACTAGTTGACCTTGCTTATGTGATCATCTCGACGAGCATTTCTCCACCGGACGGCACCGTACTTGACCACGAAAGAGCTCCGATTCTATGAGGAAGGGAACACAGTCTTCCATGACCATTGTCGCTCTCCCTCGTAGAATCAAAGCTCCTCCTTGACGTCCGTTACTGCTCGGCAGAGAACATGCTAGCCGAGATGAACACGGTCCGCAAGTTCAACTAGTATGGATTTTCAACAATTTTCTAACTATTTTCCAAGTTTTTCATTTCATGGAAAAAATAATTCTAAAAAATAAAAAGGCATGATTTCTAAGTATTTCATTTCATGGAAAAAATAATTCTAAGTGACCTGCTCGACATCGGCGAGCTCACGGGCGTTTCATGGAAAAATTAATTCTAAATGACCTGCTCGACAAAATGGAGAAAAAACACATGCTCTCATGACCTCACACATCTTCTAAGATCACGTAAGCTTCCGTACTAGTTGACCTTCCTTACGTGATCATCTCGGCGGGCATTTCTCCACCGGACGGCACCGTACTTGGCCACGGAAGAGCTCCGATTCTACGAGGAAGGGAACACGGTCTTCCACGACTGTTGCTGCTCTCTCTCATAGAATCAAAGCTCCTCCTTGACATCTATTACCGCTTGGTAGAGAACATGCTAGCCGAGATGAACTCGGTCCGTAAGTTCAACTAGTATGGATTTTCTACAATTTTCTAACTAGTCCGCGCCAAGGAGACGGACGTATGCCCACCCGAGTACGAGAACTACGTGCCCTGCTACTACAACATCATGGACGCCGTCGAACGTCTCGGATCTGGGGGCCAGCATCGTTATAAGCTATCGCGCAAAAAGGAGGAAACGACGAGACACCGGGCCACGCTCGTGCTCCATTAAGCTCGATGGCTCAGTGCAAAATCGCATTACAAGATTGCCGGCATGAGGGCTCGACACACGCATCCATCCTATTACAAAAGGTTGGAGCAATTAATCCATCATAAATGGATTATATATGGTGGCGGTGGTGGCTCACATCCAAAGTGTCAAACGCGAGGTCCAGCTCCTGCAGCCAAAAAACATGTTAGAGACTTAGACTTTACTAAAAAACAGTAATAATTTATTTCATTACATGACTAGGAAGCTATCACTATTCCTACAATCAGAAAGAATATTCCAGTCACGGATCACATGCCGATGGTAAATATGGCTGCAGGAAAGCCCATCCATTCGAGCTTTGCCTCTTAAGAGCAATAAGTATGGTTAGGTGAAATCAAATATCGCCATGCAAAAGTAGCAGACTAGCTAAATTATTACCCTCAACCTCAAGTGGCATGGGTGATTGACCGGTAATAACAGTGGTACACGTCTTTGCCATTTAATTTGATCATCGACACGCACATGCAAATACATATTACATAGGGCCAGACACAAGCATAAATATTAGTATGAATTCATGGCCTCAGTCGCCCACATTCTAGCACCAAGGAGCCTAACATATAAACAGAAGTATGCACCAATTGCAAAGGCTACTAGGTAGCACCAAATCGAAGAGATACATTCATTGAGCAACGACACTGAACCAGTTGGCCATACAGCAGCAAGAGAGTGTAGAGGAAGAGGGAGACTAGACCAAACCTAGAGAAGACGTGCCATAATAGAGATGTTGTGGCCTGCTGTGGATCTTGGAGAAGACTGCGTCTTGCGGATCTAACACAAGAATGAGGGCTTCGAAGTTCAAACATAGCACGGAGAGGAGGATGAAGAAGGGGATGAATTGGAGGAGATAGACACCTCGAAGAACCTTGAACCGCTTGGGGGCGAGGTGGGCTGAGGACGAGGACGACAACACGAGGCGTGCACTGGTCGACCAGAGAAGAAGCACATGTGCGCATAGGGCTAGTGACAGCGTGTGCGCATGACGAGGCGAGGCTAGGGTGGTCGCCTAGGGGCGGTGGCACTACTGGATCAGATTGATCTGGTGGAGAAGATGAGGTGATGGAGAAGAAGGCTTGGTGGCTACTGGATCCGGTTGGAGAAGAAGGCGGTGGAGACAGAGAGGAAGAGAACTAAGGGAGAAGGGTGTGGTTTATAAAGCGGGACCTATAGTCCTGGGTGATTGTTAGAACTAGGACTAAAGGTTCTTTAGTCCTGGGTGATGGTTAGAACTGAGACTAAAGGTCTGACCTTTAGTCCCGGGTGTAGCCATGGCCTGAGAGTAAAGGGGATTTTGGTGGGCCGTGAAAACGCAGCCCATCTTTAGTAGTCCCGGGTGATGGTTAGAACCGGGACTAAAGGTCTGACCTTTAGTCCCGGGTGGTTGGTCCACCCGGGAGTAAAGGTGGGTTGCAGTTTGGCTTCCCGCCAGTTTGTAGAAGTTTTTCCTTTTTTATATATTTCTTTTATATAAATATGTAGAGAGTTGTTAATTGCCTAGTAAATAAAATATTAGCAAAAAAAATACAAAAAGAATTCTGGGACCTAGTTTTGCATTATTGTACATAAGAAAAATCTATAACCTAAACTCTTTTGTTTTACCGTATAAATATTTAACATAGTGTAAATAATAATCATAATTTTCACCATGCAAAAATGTACTACTTAATTAAAATCATTAAAACTATTGCTTTTCGATAGGAAATTAGTTTTCACATCTTATTGACGTTGATCATTGGTTTTTTCATCACACATTCTCCATAGGACATCCACCGTCAAGTAGAAAATTCATTTAAATGGTAGAAAATATGAATACACGACAGAAATATTAATACACTATATATATCAAGCGGGCACAGTAGTGAACTTCTTAATGTATATCCCTTGGTCATGATCGCGCCATAACCATGGAGTGTCCTCATCATTCAGCTAGATGCTTGGGTCTTTGTTCACTGTGAAGGGTGGAATTCGGTCATCCTTTTCATAATCTTCTGATATGTCTGACTTGTCTTCAATTCCGATGATGTTTCTTTTCCCTGAAAGAACTATGTGGTGCTTTGGCTCATTGATTGGGTCGTTGTTGTTTTTCCCTCTCTTTGATTTTGTAGACATGTCCTTGACATAGAACACCTGATTCACATCCTTAGCAAGGACAAACGATTCATCTTTGTACCCAATATTGTTGAGGTCCATGGTTATCATTCCATACTGGTTGTCGTCTGCTACCCCACCTCTAGTCGCCTTTACCCTTTGGCACTTGAACAAAGGTACCTTAAAAGTAGGTGCATAGTTTAGTTCCCATATCTCCTCTATGCGGCCATAATATGTTTGCTTATTTCATTAGGGTCGGTGGCATCTATGCGGACACCACTATTTTGGTTGGTGCTCCTTTTTTCTTGGGATACTGTGTAAAATATATTCCCAGTTATCTCGTAACCTTTGTATGTGAGGATATGCCACGATGGCTGCCTAGCCAACAAATACAGTTGCTCATCAATACTCTCATCACCCTGACATTCTTTTCGCAACCAGTCGCTAAAAGTTTCCATGTGCTAACGAGTAATCCAAGCTTCAAACTTCCCTGGAAACTCGGATCAGAGCAACTCTTTATGTGTCTCGATATACAGATCCATCAAGGAGGAGTTTTGTAGAACTGTGTAGTGTCCTTTATTAAAATAATTGTCCAACTGTACCAATATATGTTTTCTTCCCTAGTGTCCCCTTTCCACTTAGTCTCCCCTCGTGTCGCGATTCAAGAACACCAATCGGGTCAAGGTCGGGAATAAAGTCAACACAAAACTCAATGACCTCCTCTATTCCATAGCCCTTGGCGATGCTTCCTTCTAGCCGAGCATGGTTGTGAACATATTTCTTTAGGACTCCCATGAACCTCTCAAAGGGGAACATATTGTGCAGGAACACAGGACCAAGAATGCTAATCTCCTTGACCAGGTGAACTAGGAGGTGTGTCATCATATTAAAGAAGGAAGGGGGGAACACCAACTCAAAGCTGACAAGACATTGAACCACATCATTCTATAGTTTAGCTAGATCCATTGGATCGATTGCCTTATGAGAAATTGCATTGAGGAATGCACATAGCTTCACGGTGGCTAGACGTACATTTAGAGGTATAATTCCTCTTAATGCAACTGGAAGCAATTGCGTCATGAGCACATGGCAGTCATGGGACTTTAAGTTTAGGAATTTCTTCTCTGGCACATTTATTATACCCTTTATATTCGAGGAGAATCTAGATGGTACCTTGATGCTTGCTAGGCATTCAAACATGCTTTCCTTCTCTTCTTTGCTAAGAGTGTAGCTAGCAGGACTTAAGTAATGGCATCCATCATCTGTCTTCTCTAGATGTAGGTTGTCTCGTTCTTTCAAACATCGCAGGTCCTGTAATGCTTCAAGTGTGTCCCTAGGCTTCCCATACACACCCATAAAGCCTAGCAGGTTCACACAAAGATTCTTCATCAGGTGCATCATGTCGATCATGCTACGGACCTCTAGGACTTGCCAATAGGGTAGATCCCAAAATATGGACTTCTTCCACATGGGTGCGTGACCGTCAGTGTCGTTCAGAACAGGTTCCCTGCCATGTGCCTTTCCAAATACTACTTTTCACATCCTTGACCATAATGAGTACATCCTCACCAGTTCGGTTGCCCGGCTTGGTCTAGTGCTCTGCCTTACCTTTAAAATGCTTGCCTTTCTTTCTTAGGGGGTGATTCGTAGGAAGAAATCGACGATGGCCAAGGTACACGACCTTTCGACATTTTTTCAAGAATATACCTTTAATGTCATCGAAACAGTGCGTGTATGCATTATATCCCTTGTTTGATTGTCCTGAAAGATTACTTAGAGCAGGCCAATCATTGATTGTTACGAACAACAATGCTCGTAGGTCAAAGTGCTCCTATTTGTGCTCATCCCACACACGTACACCTGGTCTATTCCACAAAAGTAGAAGTTCTTCAACTAGTGGCCTCAGGTTACACATCGATGTCATTGCCAGGTTGCCTTGGGCCTTGGATGAGCACTGGCATCATAATAAACTTACGCTTCATGCATAACTAGGGAGGAAGATTGTAGATACATAGAGTAACAGGCCAAGTGCTATGACTACTGCTCTGCTCCCTGAAAGGATTCATACCATCCGTACTTAAAGCAAACCTTAAGTTTCTTGCGTCATTTGCAAACTCTGAGAATTCTCTATCGATTGCTCTCCACTGGGACCTATCAGCAGGGTGTCTCAACATATTGTCTACCTTACGGTCTTCTATGTGCCATCACAATAACTTTGCATGGTCTTTGTTTCTGAATAGACATTTCAAGCGTGGTATTATAGGAGCATACCATATAATCTTGGTAGGGATTTTCTTCGTGGGACGTTCGCCCTCAACATCACCAGGGTCATCTCGCCTGATCTTATACCGCGATGCATGACATACTAGGCATGCATCTAACTTCTTGTACTCCTCACCACGGTAGAGGATGTAGTCATTAGGACATGCATGTATCTTCTAGATTTCTAATCCCAAAGGGCAGACTACCTGTTTTGCTTCGTACGTGGTGACGAGCAATTCGTTATCCTTCGGAAGCATCTTCTTTTGGATTTTCAGTAACTCCCCAAATCCCTTGTTAGATACACCATTCTTTGCCTTCCATTGCAGCAATTCCAGTGTGGTACCCAACTTTTTCTGTCCTGCATCACAAATTGGGTATAGCAATTTCTTGTGATCCTCTAGCATGCGCTCGAACTTGATCTTCTCCTTTTCACTTTCGCATTTTCTTTGTGCATCATGAATGGCCTGACCAAGATCATCAGCGGGCTCATCTTTTGCCACTACCTCTTCTTCAGCTTCCCCCATTATAGTATCATTGAAGGCACCATATTCAGCAATAATGTCATCATCATCCCATTGTTCTTCTTCACCTTCTTCCATTACAACTCTAGTTTCTCCAGTGCTTCGTCCAACAAATATAGTTTGGTATGAAACCTAACTTCAACAAGTGTGAATGAAGACTCCTTGAGCTAGCATATTCCTTCAAATTCTTACATATGGCACATGGGCAGCACATAAAACCATCGCGTTTGTTTGCCTCGGCCACACGTAAGAAAGAATGCACGCCCTCAATGAACTCTTGGGAGCGGCAATGCCAACTCATCTGCATTACATGACATACATACCATATTAAAACCTAGAACATAATTAGTTAATTATACGACATGCATGCCACCACACAAGGTATTAATTTATGAAAGTCTTGCTACAATGTAGACAATCCCAACTACCACTAAAAAAACTAAAGCTAAAATGCACTTCAGCAGCATAAGGATTTCGCAACCAATCCCAACGAAAATAGACAGATCATGCGTTTGTTCAATATCTATGGGCTTCTTCTATAGGATCACTGCCTCATCAGCCGCCGTAGCCACCTGTGCAAGAGAGTTTTGCACATGTTCAACATACTCTTTCTCCCAGTACTAGCCTGAACATCCAGTGCCATCCCACTGAAATTAAAACAAAAAATTAGAAATTTAATCACAATCATCATGAAAATAAGTATAAATTAACCATAATCATCAAATGCGACAAAATAACTCATATTGTGATCCGAACACTTGTAGAAGATACGGCCCTTGTTGGGACACTCCTTCCTCACCCGGTACTCCATCACAATCTTCTTCTCACACTTGCCGCATGCAATGAGAGGGAGGTCTAGCCTCAGTCGCTTTGGAACCCGATGAGAGGCCGAGGACCCGGAAGCGGTTGACATCTACTCTCTATACTCATTTTTAATATAATATAAATTTCTCATTTTATAAACAAATAAAATTAAAAAAACTCTAAAATTCTCTATATCTCTAAACCATGAAGTGTGCTATGCATGCTAGAAATGAAAGCTGAATACTAGTTTTGAATAACTACTTTAACCTTCCTTCATCCAAATATGCAAACTTTAAAGTGATTTTGAGCTTAAATGGCTTACAAATAAAAAAAATACACCATAAAAAACCACATATATCTAATCCACAAAATGAGATATGCTACTGATGAAACATGAGAGTATAAAGTTGGTAACCTTTAGAACCGAAGAATCGATGGAGAAATTGAAGAAATCTTATGATTACCGACGATGAGGAAGAAGAGAGGCCAGGCGATGAAGCAAGAACACTGAGCTCGAAGTGGCTCGGGCTCAGGGAGGAAGAAGGGCTATATAGGAGGGGACCTTTAGTCCTGGCTGGAGACAGAAACCTAGGACTAAAGGTCCCTTTCTAGTCCCGGACGGAGCCTCCAGCTGGGAGTAGACTTTTACTTCCGGTTGGAGGGACCAACCAGGAGTAAAACTTAACCTTTAGTCCTGGTTGGTAGCTCCAACCGGGACTAAAGGTCCCCTGCAGCAAAAGCCTGCCGTAGTAGCTGTTGGGCAGGGACCTTTAGTTCCGGTTGGAGCTACAAACCGAGACTAAAGGTCTCTCTAGTCCCGGGCGCGAAAAATACCAGGGATTAAAGCCAAATTTTGAGATGGATCAAAGGTCGTTTCTCTACTAGTGCTCGTTCGACTTGCACCGTGCTGGCCTGCACCAACAATGGAGCCACGATGTTTAGCTTGCCCCACGCGATCGCCACGGCACCGAGCCCTCCCTATGCTGTGCGAACCGCCGATGATGGGACCCTCGGTGAGCGCCGAACCCTAAAAGGCCCTACCTTTTTGCACTACCTATTCTAGCCTTTGACGCCAGCTGCTCTAGTTTTGCCCTTGCTGGCCCCATGTGTAGCCACACACTTGGCCATGGCCACCACGCACAGGCACCAGCACGTCTACACCGGGCAAGGTGCCACTTTTCTGGCCCTGTCCACCTCTAAGCTGAGCACAAGCATCGGTATGGCGAGTCCTTTGTGGTTTCATCGAACGCTCGCAATGTGTCTTAATGGAGACGGGGATCCCGATCTTCCGTCAGGTGATGGTAACTATCGTTGTGGCAGAGAATGACACACCAATCCGGCTTCAGATCGAAAGATCGAACCTTGCAATCTTAGCACCACAGCTCCTCTGGTTATCAACCAAGTCACGGACCAGGTTGACCTCGCCAAGAAGGCTAATCCCTGCCTGTGCAACGAAGAACACAAGCAAGAACAAGAAAGATCGCAACCAAATTGCAGATGTATGATTAATCTCATGAGTTGGGGTCTCACAAACCGATGAACGGCGAAACTGTTCTTGACAGAATAATCTAAGCAAAACCCAAAACCTAATGACGGTGGCGGCGTATGATTATAAAGGTCTTAGGGTCGTCGCCTACCCTAGACGCGCCCCCTAATGGGCCCAAACATGATACATGGCCCCAACGGACCAAATGAAGGTGTCGCAGCACCCTAATAGATTCTGGACGCTGACTTGTTTCGACGATTCCTGTTGATTCCAAAGAGCTTTTGACGTGAAACCACTTGGACTGGCTTCCTTATCAAATTATCTTTCCATCCATATGTGGATCATCAAAAACGGAGTCCAGATGCGTCCTAGGTGTCCGTTTTATTGCAGACTAGGTTCTGACAGCCGAGGCAGACTCGAACTCGGATTGGACTGGGCCTCTGGCTTGGCTTGGACATCCTTGCTGGCCTCCTAAGGTGGTGGCCAAGGAGGAGGACGTCCAAGGCCATCTCTTAGGTGTTCTCCATCTTCTTGGGGTGTGCTCCAACTTGGGCCTGGGTCCCAAGGATGTCTAACAAGCCCATGACGACAATGTAGCTCCCACCAGAAATAGCGACAGAATATATTGATGATTTGGAGGCCTTGCCGATGTGATATTGAGATGGAAACAGATCTATTTGAAAGCTTATCAAATAAGCTTTCCATCAAGTGCTCATTGACCTCGATCGCACTCCGAATGGATGAGTTATGGCCTTCCCAATGAGGCACTGTCGGGCTACCGACGAACCAAAAATTCAACTTTGATGAACTTCCATTATGAAACACATTTGAACCTACAATCAAATAGTGACATGTACATGTGGAACCAAGTAAATTATAACCAAAGCCACTATGAAAACGTAGGAACGAGCGCACCTTATAATCATTGTTCGTATCCGAAGGTGCCATGTCCTCATCATCCTCCCCTTCTTGACAACAAACCATCCTCGGTTTGAGCTTAGCTAGTGGACAAGTTGTCGGTAGTAGCCAACATTGCTCCCCTTCTTGAAATTTAACCTGTTGACTCATTACAAAACTTGGGGATTTTGACATGACAACATTATAGCAATTGCAATCCTTTGGTTGATCATACTTTTGCACAATATAAGGAGATTTCAGATTTGAACAAATATAGACACGATGCACCATATACTCTCCTTTACAATTATATTTTCCAATAAAATGATATGTACAAGTAGACAACCATGACAATTCAACACATTTAAGTTTCTCTTCTAAACTACTAAGTGCATATAAAGTATCAAACTCAATATAACCCAAAGTATTTGAAGAATACAATAATTTCTTTTCTTTTTTTCGGTAGCAATGGGAAGCAAACGTTTATGTTCAGCATAAGTAATTGGTTCCAAAACATGGAAAACTGAAGCATCATCAACTAATTCATCTTTATCACAAGGAACATCAAGCAAATTATCACGGGACAAAAATAAATCAAGAGAGGGTTCCACTAACAATTGCTCTATGATAGCATGGTTTGTGGAAAAATTTAGTACATTAAGACAATTTTCACCTTCCGTGAGTGTAGCACCATGGGCATTACCTGTGTTCTCAGCAGGAGTAATAGGTGCATTATGAAGTGATGGTTCTGAATTTGCATATGAGGTTGTGAACTCCTCATTTTCTTCCATGTCATCCTCTCGCTTATGGATATTATCCTGCAGAAGGTTAGTTATAGCAAGAGGAATAACAATAGATTCTTCCTCCAAATGGTGCACCTCATCATATGAAATCAAAATAGGAGGTGGATTAACAAAGGTTTCTCGCATAAGAAGTTTCATATGATTCCAAGTTTGAGGTTTATCAGAAGGATCTAAAGACTCCCACCAAGATAAAAGCAGAATGTCGCAAAACACTAGCTACATTTTTTACCTTCCTCCTTGGACACATAAAGCGAGTAGCAAATATGTTGTCGATGGCAATTTCCCACTCCATGTACTCATCAGCACCTATACCATCATAAGTCAGTGGATACGAACAACCTGTCATTGTTAGAAGACAGCAAAAGACAATACAAAAATATTATCCCTATCAAATGACTACGTGGTTGCAGTGGTGTCACTTTTGACAGCAAGTGGAAGCGTCTTACCAAGCTCTTACAAAGTTCTTACCAATGCAAGCAGTGGGCGGTACAACCAGCGACTGGTACGTGATACCTGTGAGGGTGTGACACCAAGATTGCAAGGGTCTTTTTCTGTACCGATCTGAAGTATATGTGGAGCTTGGGAGGCACGCAAAAGAACAAATATGTATATGTGGCACACAAGTCAGGGACAGACAGCAATATTGAATAAATGTCCAGAGCACTTGTCCTAGTTGCTGGCCTATACGTGTTCCTATCACCAGTTGTGATAAACAAGAGAGGAAACAAGGATGAAAGGAAACAAGTATTAAAGGTAGTAATGGATATGAATAAGGCAAAAGGTACCACAAACAATAGAGCTATTGAGTGTTCCTTATGTGCTCCTTTTCGATATCTTCTATTCTCTTTTACTATTTTTTTCTTTTATTTTTTTTGTCTAATCTTTTTTTTCTAGCTTTTGCTCTTTTGATATTTTTTTCTCAGCAAGGAGCACACAAGAATAAACCACAAAAAAATTTGAGCTCAATTGAATAAAAGATGTGGCATATAGAAAATTAGGACTGTGCTCTAAAAAGCATACCAAAATTTGTGGGCCTAGAAACTCAATTTTCCTAATCGAATTTCGCAAATCTAATTTTTGCGAACCCAGCAACGCTGGGATGAAATAGATCTAAAATTTTCTGGCGTTCTCTGTAGATATAAAATTTGTCCCGTTTCGAGTTCGGATGCAAAAGTTATGACTGTTTTAAGGAAGCTGCTCGAATCAGGAATTTAGTGGACACAAGATGCAAACCGATGCTGATACGGAATAGCGGCGGGTGAAGGGATCAACACAAACTAGAAAAGAACACAATCTAAACCAGCAACAAGACTTTGACCTAGGACACAAACTCAACAAAGCGGACTCTGAAACTGAATCATGCAAAGGCTATGGCCCGGATAGTTATAGGATAGGAAATAAATATGGCATTGGACTATAGGATAAAAGCAAAAACACTCAAACGAGGGAATAAATGTGAACCTGACGGTATACCTGAAGCTCTGATTACCACTTAATGGAGACGGGGATCCCGATCTTCCGTCAGGTGATGGTAACTATCGTTGTGGCGGAGAATGACACACCAATCCGGCTTCAGATCGAAAGATCGAACCCTACAATCTTAGCACCACAGCTCCTCTGGTTATCAACCGAGTCACGGACCAGGTTGACCACGCCAAGAAGGCTAATCCCTGCCTGTGCAACGAAGAACACAAGCAAGAACAAGAAAGATCGCAACTAAATTGCAGATGTATGATTAATCTCACGAGTTGGGGTCTCACAAACCGATGAACGGCGAAACTGTTCTTGACAGAATAATCTAAGCAAAACCCAAAACCTAATGACGGTGGCGGCGTATAATTATAAAGGTCTTAGGGTCGTCGCCTACCCTAGACGCGCCCCCTAATGGGCCCAAACATGATACACGGCCCCAACGGACTAAATGAAGGTGTCGCAGCACCCTAACAGATTCTGGACGCTGACTTATTTCGACGATTCCTGTTGATTCCGAAGAGCTTTTGATGTGAAACCACTTGGACTGGCTTCCTTATCAAATTATCTTTCCATCCATATGTGGATCATCAAAAACGAAGTCCAGATGCGTCCTAGGTGTCCGTTTTATTGCAGACTGGTCCTGACAGCCGAGGCAGACTCGAACTCGGATTGGACTGGGCCTCTGGCTTGGCTTGGACATCCTTGCTGGCCTCCTAAGGTGGTGGCCAAGTAGGAGGACGTCCAAGGCCATCTCTTAGGTGTTCTCCATCTTCTTGGGGTGTGCTCCAACTTGGGCCTGGGTCCCAAGGATGTCTAACAAGCCCATGACGACAATGTAGCTCCCACTAGAAATAGCGACAGAATATATTGATGATTTGGAGGCCTTGCCGATGTGATATTGAGATGGAACCAGATCTATTTGAAAGCTTATCAAATAAGCTTTCCATCAAGTGCTCATTGACCTCGATCGCACTCCGAATGGATGAGTTATGGCCTTCCCAATGAGGCACTGTTGGGCTGCCGACGAACCGAAAATTCAACTTTGATGAACTTCCATTATGAAACACATTTGAACCTACAATCAAATAGTGTCATGTACATGTGGAACCAAGTGAATTATAACCAAAGCCACTATGAAAACGTAGGAACGAGCGCACCTTATAATCATTGTTCGTATCCGAAGGTGCCATGTCCTCATCATGTCTCCCCACCTATCCTCATGCACACCGCCACTAGCCACCCATGGTCATGGCCATGTCCTGCCCAAGGGTCTACCGAAAGCCATGCAGTTTTTATGTTGTCATTGCACACACATCGTAAGCACAGCCCTGCACTCGGCAGCGTGCTCCTAACCTAGGCAAAGCCATCACAGCCTCCTACGAATGTCGTGGTCTCGCTGTCACTGCACAACCCTACTCCCCGCACCAGCCTTTGAACCGACAGAGCCTAGTGTCACTCTGCATGACGGTGCTCCAGGGATGCCACCTCCACAAGCACGTCATGGCCATCATAATGCCCGTGGACTCCATGGTGCATGTCCTTGGCACACACATAGCATGGTAGTGAACAAGCCTTTGCCTTGCCACCGGACGGTGCTCCAGGGATGCCACCTCCACAAAGCAGGTCATGGCCATCACAACGCCCGTGGACTCCATGGGGCATGTCCTTGGCACATGCACAGCATGGCAGTGAACAAGCCTTTGCCTTGCCACTAGACGGGCACCTACACTTGCCTTGCTTTACCATCGCCATGACCATGGTCTTGCACATAGGCACAGTGGCAACGTCTCCAAGAGCTGGCACAGTCATGCATGCCGACGCTACCCAAAGCCACCACCCTAGACCTTCCCGGTTGCCCAGGCCATGTCGCAACCTTACCACCTGCCTCGCTGCAGCTCGATGCTCATGGCATACACACACCGCACGGACCTCCTCCAACCTAGCCGTTGCACTCATGGCCAGGATGTGGCAGAACCTCCTAAGGAATCGGGCCCACGTGCACCTATCATTTTCTTAGCAGACCTCAGATAGCGTACACGAGTTCCCAACAACTCAACAGGTCTGTCGGGTGTCCTCGGAAAACCCGAATCATCCATGATTCTCTTTTCAAACAGGATCCCAATCATAGTCATTGCAGATTACAACAGTTTATTCAAATATATACCAGAGTAAAAGATAGCGGAAGTCTTAAGATAACATAGTTACAAACCAGTTGTTTTCAAACTTACAATACCATAAGTGTTATACAACCATAGTAGCAGGATAATATTACATTAACTTTATTTATCATACAAACTAGTGCCTTGTCCAAAGGCCATTCATTACTCCTCATCATCGTTGACTTCAAACACCGACATGCAGCAGGGACCAAAACAAGCCTGCGCATGCGACTCACCTGCAACAAGGGTTAACTAACCCTGAGTACAAAAGTACTCAACAAGACTAACCCGACGTAACGGGGTGTAAGACTTTAGAGATGCAGGGGTTTGGGGCAAGGTAAGGATGTAGCAAGATTCAAAAGTTCTTTGCCAAAAGCTTACTATTCTTCATTCTATTTTCAAGTTTTGCCACTAAGTACCTTTTTTTCATTATCTCAAACTAAATGTACATTTCTCGTATTCCATTCCTTCTCATGTTTTAGTAATTCACCAGTACTACATTGCTTCTGTAATGAATCGAGTCTCCATAACCGCGGAGCACCGGCAATTCGAATTGATTCAAGTCCCAGCTGGGGATTCCTTATCACACGACATATGTAGAACTTAATCCTGCATATATCAACCTCGCTACCAGATCCTCCTATACTAAGCCATCTCCATACCACCCGAGAGTACAGCACACCTCAAATCCGGCCACATTCCAGCCACGAGGGTACACACTACTCCCGCCATCTCTCCACTCCCAGTGCGCAGGCATTCGTCTTAGTATCGGATTAGCCAATGTAGGCTTACCGGAGTATGTGACTAGTACTACAAAGTGTCTCGTTCAGAAGATCCACAATGAGTGGCCTTTAAGCGACATAGCCGGCAACATTACCCAACCTTCAAGATAAGTCACCCGACTAGTCTCTAGTTCATTCAACCTTCTTTCTTTCTTTGGCCAGTATGCCATCTTTGATTGTATCAAAACTTTTACTTTGAAAGCCTACTATAAAGCATACTAAGCATTCTACGCCTTTGTAAATAAAAACATCTTCAAGGATGGTAAACAAGTAACAAGGTAGGTAATGCATCAAGTAGGTAACATTTGAATTAAACAACTTAATGCAATAAGTAACATAGGTGATAAACTTTTCAAAGTAATCAAGGTAAGGGCTTAATGCATAAACCGGGGCCTTGCCTTCGTTGACGATCTCAGGTTCCAGATTAGTACCACAATTATCAAATCCCATGACAACCGGGGATTCTTCCAGAACTTGCTCAACTAGAATCGTTTTGTTCTCGGGTTCTACATGAAATGATAACATATGCTTTAACATGATGATAATTTAAACATGATGCTTTCACGGTACATGAAATGTAAAAACACCCGCAAATGATTTTATTTCACGGTACAGTTGCAAGCCAACAAAACCAACTTACAATCCTACCATTAAGAACCACACATGTGACTTGACCAAATGGATCTTGGAACCCTACTAGTCACAAAACATGACCAAAACAAGATCCAACACTAATCAAACACTTAGGGTTTGTCTTTATTTATTTTTGAATTAATTTGGAATTAAGCCCAAAAATGAACTTGTCCCAAATGACCTGAAAATTTTATGTAAGATTCCTCATGACAAATTAGTGTACCAAAACAAATTTCATGATTTTTGGAATTATACAGTGACCTACAAAAATCATGGAAATTGCATTTTTCAATTAATGGACTGAATATTTGAACATTAAACATTTATTCAAATTGCAAGTTTCAAATTTTTAAATCATACTAGCACATGTACAGAAGCTACACACAAAATTTCAGAATTTTTGGAGCTATCATGAATTTCCTACAAATTCCCAAAGTTTCAGCACTATTCACAAATTCAGAAAATAAAAATCATCACTGTTCTTCTTCCTCACTCGCACTGACAGGCTGACCCCACTGTCAGTGACTCAAAGCAATCACGGCGGCGCTACCCTCACTGACCGGCCACAAAATGCGCCGACGGTGACACTTTGGCGAAACAGACCTCACCAAAATGATCTACTACTTCCCCTGAATCAATCTCAGCTATTAGAAAGGAAAAAGGTGCACAGGAGACACCTCCACGCTGGGCATGGCGGACTGAGCACGACGGTGAACGGCGTAACCATGGTGACGCTGCAGTAGGGACTAAAACGAAACGGTCTTCACATTCAGGAGCTCACCGTGATCACGTAGGTAGACTCGGTGAAGGCAGAGGTGTACTGGATCGACGAGACCACGTGAGACCGAGGATGGCGGAGCTTCGGCCGGACTCTGGGAAGACGACGTCGTGTGGCGGCGCTGGACTTCCAGGAGCGACATGATCAAGCTTGGGAGGAGCAGGAAGATGAGGCGGAGCTTCTGGCCAAAGCAATTGGCCCTAGATACTACGGCGAGAACGAATTGCGAGAGTGCGGGCAAGACACCGGCGGCGAGCAGTCGACGGGAAAACTCCGAATGACGACGACGTACTCCTATTTATAGCAAGAAGGAGGGCGCACGGTGTTGACAACACACGGGCGAACTCACCACGGAGGTATTGGCGTGTCACTACGCGTGAAAGCAGTGAAACCCGATCGGCGGTGATCTCCGCGTGGCACCGGCGGTAAGCAGAGAGGTGGAGATAGATTTTTTGAAAAATTTACAGAACTACCACTGCATCCATTTTTCAAATTACTCACAAATTTTCTAAAGAAGTTGAAAATCTCCAAAAATGAAAGTTGTTCAATTTTTCAAACTCTACAACTTTGCTTCTAGAAGTATTTTCAAATTCTGCCTCCATTTTGAAATTTGAATTTGGGGTGCATTTGAGCATTTGAATCATTTCAAAATTACTCCAAATTTTATATGTAAGCTTGAAAAACTTTGAATACCAAAGTTGATCTACATAAAATAATCTCCAACTTTGCTTTTTGCCTCAACCCCAAATTCCACATGGATTTTGAATTAGTCAAAAGGGGCAAAAAGGACTTTTATGATTTGAATTTGAATTCAAATTTGATTTGTTTACCTTTTGCTTTAACTTTGATTTTTGACCCGTAACATGGCCCATTAGGGTTATTTGAGTCAAATGACACATGGCCTCACATGATCACATGAAATTTGACCCTTGTGGTCATGATCTTTATTTAGGGTTTTGAATCACATCACATGAAATAACAACATTATGAAATAAAACTTATTTAGTGAATGCATTCAAAATTTTCTACTTTAGGAATGCTTTGCAATGCATATGATGACATGTCAAATTTTAGTGTTAGGTCAAAACACCAAAGGTGTTACAACCCTTCCCCCTTAACGAAATCTCGTCCCGAGATTTAAAACTTAAGGCTAAGTAATGGAAAAGGAAATGTGTCAAACTAACACATTAGAACTTTATTCAAAAAGGCGAGTGGGGGTTTTCCATTCTGTTGACAAACGAGACAAGTTACAATATAGACAAGGTATTGCAACTAGATAGAAGCGAAGAAGTCAGGAAAATTCTCTTCTAAGTGATCTCGGACTCCCAAGTAGCTTCATCTTCAGTGTGTTGATTCCATTGTACTTTGTAAAACTTGATCGTACGTCTTCGAGTGACTCGATCTTTCTGATCTAAGACTCTAATGGGGTACTCCACATAAGTCAAATCAGGTTCTAGTTCTACATCACCAAAGTCAATCTCCTGGTCAGGTACTTGAAGACACTTCTTTAACTAAGATACATGAAAGATATCATGCACCGCTGATATGTGATTTGGTAGCTTGACGCGATAGGCGACTGGTCCACATCGTTGTTGGATTTGAAAAGGACCAACATAACGGGGTGCCAACTTTCCCCGAATCCCAAAACGATGAACTCCTTTCATCGGTGATACCTTGAGGTAGACATAATCTCCCACTTTGAATTCTAGCGGTCGTCTCCTCTTATCAGCATAGCTTTTCTAGTCGAGATTGAGCTATCTTCATATTAGCTTGTATGAGTTTAACTTTCTCTTAGCTTCCTTGACCACATCCGGTCCAAAGAACCAACGTTCTCCAGCTTCTGACCAATTTAAAGGTATTTGGCACCTACGGCCATACAGTGCTTCGAATGGTGCCATTTTAATGCTCTCTTGATGGCTGTTGTTATATGAGAATTTAGCTAAGGGAAGGCATTCATCCCATTTAGCACCAAAGGAAAGAACACATGCTTTTAACATATCTTCAAGAATTTGATTTACCCTTTCAGTCTGTCCGTCTGTTTGCGGATGATAAGCAGAACTATGGATAAGTTTAGTTCCCAAAGACTCGTGTAGACTTTTCCAAAACTTGGATATGAACAATGACCCTCTATCAGAGACAATGGTCTTGGGTGCTCCATGCAGACTGAAGATTCTATCAAGATAAATCTTTGCATACTGCTCTGCTCGATATTTATCTCTGACTGGTAGGAAATGAGCTATCTTGGTTAGACGATCAACAATAACCCATATTGAATTATAGCCTGCAGATGTCCTAGGCAACCCTACTATGAAGTCCATACAGATATCTTCCCACTTCCAAGATGTAACTGGCAAAGAATGTAATGGACCTACAGTCTTCATATGAACCGCTTTGACTCTCTGACAAATATCACACTTGGCCACATATTGAGCTATTTCTATTTTCATTTTGGTCCACCAATATCTCTTTCTCAAATCATGATATATTTTGTTGCTACCCGGATGAATGGAGTATCTTGTAGAATGAGCTTCATCAAGAATCTGCTTTCATAGCTCCAGATTTTTGGGTACTACCAACCTATCCTTGAACCATACGACATCTGATTCATCTATCTTGAAACATGTTGGTCTCCCAGATCTGACTTTATCCTTAATATGGGCTATGCCCTTACTTTTCTGTTGAGCAGCAATGATCTAATCTTTGATAGTGGACTCAACTACAATATTGGACAGGGAACCTTGTTGTATGATTTGTAAATTTAGATGCTCCATCTCTTGACACAATGTTCGCTGCATCGGTTCTACAATCAGGCAATGACAATGACTCTTGCGACTTAGGGCATCGGCAACCACATTAGCCTTGCCCGAATGATAGTGCACTTCTAAATCATAATCTTTAATAGGTTCCAACCTTCTTCTTTGCCTCATATTCAACTCTGACTGGGTGAAGATGTATTTCAAACTCTTGTGGTCCGTATAGATATGACATATATTGCCCAATAAATAATGTTGCCAAATCTTGAGTGAATGGACAACAGCAGCAAATTCAAGATCATGGGTGGGATAATGTTCTTCATGCTTCTTAAGTTGTCTAGAAGCATATGCTATGACTTTGCCTTCTTGCATAAGAACACAGCCAATACCAATTCTAGATGCATCACAATAGATATCAAACGGCCTCTCGATATCCGGTTGTGCTAATACTGGTGCAGTTGTCAGCAACTTCTTCAATGTCTGAAAGGCCTCTTCACATTCTGTTGACCATACAAACTTAGTTTGATTTTTCAACAATCCAGTAATTGGCTTCGCAATTCGGGAGAAGTCAGGGATGAACCGACGATAATACCCTGCCAACCCCAGAAAACTATGAACTTGATGAACAGTTGTAGGTGCTTTCCAATTAAGGACTTCTTCTACCTTGCTCGGATCAACAACTATACCTTCAGCAGATAGCACATGACCTAGAAATTGTACTTCCTCTAACCAAAATGCACATTTGCTGAATTTGGCATATATTTGGTGGTCTCTTAACCTTTGTAGAACAATACAGAGATGTTCCGCATGTTCCTCTTTGCTCTTAGAATAGATAAGAATGTCATCTATGAACACCACGACAAACTTATCTAACTCAGGCATGAAAACTGAGTTCATCAGGTACATGAAATGAGCCAGGGCATTGGTTAGTCCAAAAGACATGACTAGATACTCATATAGACCATATCGGGTAGTAAATGCTGTCTTCGGCACATCTTCACGTCTGATCTTAATCTGGTGGTAGCCTGATCTTAGGTCTATCTTCGAAAATACCTTAGCTCCCGCAAGTTGATCAAAAAACAAATCAATTTGGGGTAAGGGGTATTTGTTCTTGATGGTGACTTCATTTAATGGCCGATAGTCAACACATAACCTCAAGGTTTGGTCCTTCTTCTTCACGAAGATAGTAGAAGGTTTGGTCCTTCTTCTTCACGAAGATAGTAGGGCATCCCCAAGGTGATGAACTGGGTTGAATGAAACCCTTGTCTAACAACTCTTGTAGTTGCATTTTTAATTCTGCTAGTTCCTTGGGTGGCATCCTATATGCTCTTCTGGACACTGGTGTTGTCCCTGGTTTCAGATCAATTCTGAACTCTACGTCTCGGTCTGGTGGCAGACCAGGCAGATCATCGGGAAAGACATCCATAAACTCACATACCACTGAAATTTTCTCGACTCCTTCAACAATAGTTGCACAGACTATTTCCACTGTACTCTTAGGAAAAGGAAGTTGGATGAGAAGTTGGGTTTTGCTGTCGGGTACATTTACCCTTATGGTTCTACGTAGGACATCTATGATAGCCCCATGCTGAGTTAACCAGTTCATACCAAGGATCACATCTATATCTTGATCCTTTAATATCAGCATATTGGTAGGGAACTCATAACCTCCCAAATCAATAGGTACATGCTGAACTACCTCCCTTGTATAGATTCAGTCCCCCAAGCGACTGTATATGATAGGGTTCTTTTGTTTCCCCAATAGCTATCCCATGCTTCACAACAAATGTATGATTGATGAATGTATGGGATGCACCAGAATCAAATAAGGTAATTGTAGGATGCTTAGCAATGGGAAACATACCCATCATAACTGGTTCTCCTTCTAGAATAGATTCCACTTGAGTATAGAATACCCTTCCAGTTTTCTTGTCAGCCTGACCCTTCTGATTGATCTGAGCATTACCCTTGTACTGATTCTGAGCTTGATTAACAGGGGCTTTGGGTGCATCAGGATTGTTCTTCCTAGGATATGGACATTCTTGGGAAAAATGTCCGGGTTTACCACAATTATAACATGGAAAATTGTGATTTTGGGGAGTAGCATTGCAGTTTGCATTATTTGTATTGTTCTGCTGCTGCGGTGATTGATGAGTATAAGGCGTATTAGTTGCAGGGTGAATAAAGATCTGCTGCCTACTTTGGCCTTGTTGTGGGTGGAATGGTGCATGGCCATGATTCTGAGGATGGTATATGATCTTCTGACGCTTTCCACTCGACGATCTGGAAGCAAATATTTTCTTCTTCTTTGACTCCTTGTGTCGGCGGTAATTCTCCTTTGAAGCGATAGCAATGTTGATTGTCTCGTGGTAAGTTGCGTTACCACAAGTTGCCATCATGGTCTGAAGTTTAGTGTTCAGGCCTCTAAGAAAATGATTCTTTTTCTTCCTGTCAGTATTCACATACTCAATAGCATACTGCGACAGGTGGTTAAAACTGCCCAACATAATGCATCACTGGGTGCTCCCCTTGCTTAAGAGCCAAGAACTCTTCTAACTTCATGGTCATCACACCAGTCTGGAATATAATGTGCCCTAAAGGCATCCTTAAACTCCCTCTAGTTGATTTGGTGACCAGCAGGCTATACTGCCACCAAATTTGCCCACCAGGCACCAGCAGCTCCTCGGAGTTGCTGTGCCGCAAACCTTGGTTTCTGAACCTCGGTACAGTGAATCAGCTCGAACTTTTGCTCTATTGTCCTAAGCCAATTGTCAGCTTCTAAAGGCTCTTCTACCTTAGAGAACATAGGCGGACGTGTGTTAGTAAAATCCACATAGGTTGACTCGTCGTTTCCATTATTACGACGGCCACGATTAGGGTATGGTGCCTGCTGGTTCTGTGCCAACTCCCTTAACAGCCTAGCATTCTCTGCCGTTGCGTTGACGAGTGTGGCTATGGCATCTGCCATAGTCGAGGGCATTGGTGGAGGATTTGGGCACTCATCATCATCATGCGAGCCACTAGCACCAGTTCGGGTGATAGGACGAGGCATCTGTTAGAGAAACACATTTTCTTACATTATTCTTTATTGAAAGCATTTAAAAGGTTTCATGCTACAAAGGGTCCTTATTTATATTACATGTCTTGTATCCCACAAGACAACCCTGGTTTTCTAGGAAAGTAGTAACAGAACTACTTCTACTCCAAGCTCTCAGTCTTCGGCATCCGTGCCCATATCGGACGAAACCTCATCTTCATCTGAGAAGTACACCAACTCCTCAGGATCCTCCTCCTCTTCTTCATTCTCAACTTCTCCTGAAGCTACAATCATTTCTTCATTGGTAACTTCACCATCCCCATGAGGAGGATGAAGTTGAGCGTACAATAGGTGGACATTCCAATGAAGAATGGCATTGTCCATCTCTAGGTCTTCTACGTAGAACTCCAACTCATGGACGCGTTCATTGGCCGCATCCTCTCGTGTCTAGGCTTCATTCCGCAACTCCATGGTCACGGTGATACCCCAGTTGCATTTCCGCTAGCTCTTCTTGGTCTTTGGCATGAGCTCGACGAAGAGTGTTGAGCTCCTTGTTAAGGTTCTCGACGTTGGCGAGGTTACTTGAAGATCCTTCCTCTCCTAGGTTCTTGGAACTTCCTTCACCAAGCTCATGATTTCTTGGTGCCAATTGGTGATGCGGGACTCCATGAGGTCCGGTGGACTTGCGTGCGGTTTTCTTGGTCTTTGCCATAGCCTGTAGAATTTAGGGTAGGACTATAAGAATAGCTTGAGGATAACGGAGGTTAGCAAGAATGGGATTGACATTACTTACCCAACCACTATTAAGGGGAATTATAATGCAAGGTGCTCAAGCATGATGCATGAATCGATCTTACGAATCTAAGTACAAAAGATTAATATAATCATAAGTACTAGATTTTTAATACATAGGACAAACCTAATCATATTATCCACCACAAACTTTCCAAATAAGTCAGGATTGAGTCTAGATCAAAGCTAAGAAGAAAGAAATTTAAACTTTAAAATATCAAGTTTACTTTCTTTGATCCAAATCATTTTGAAGGTTTTCCAAAGTAACCTACAATGATCTTAGATGGGAACTGCTCTGATACCAGCTATGGCAGAACCTCCTAAGGAATCGGGCCCACGTGCACCTATCATTATCTTAACAGACCTCGGATAGCGTACATGAGTTCCCAATAACTCAACAGGTCTGTCGGGTGTCCTTGGAAAACCCGAATCATCCACGATTCTCTTTTCAAATAGGATCCCAATCACAGTCATTGCAGATTACAATAGTTTATTCAAATATATACCAGAGTAAAAGATAGCAGAAGTCTTAAGATAACATAGTTACAAACCAGTTGTTTTCAAACTTACAATACCATAAGTGTTATACAACCATAGTAGCGGGATAATAGTACATTAACTTTATTTATCATACAAACTAGTGCCTTGTCCAAAGGCCATTCATTACTCCTCATCATCGTTGACTTCAAACACCGACATGCAGCAGGGACCAAAACAAGCCTGCGCATGCGACTCACCTGCAACAAGGGTTAACAAACCCTGAGTACAAAAGTACTCAACAAGACTAACCCGACGTAACGGGGTGTAAGACTTTAGAGATGCAGGGGTTTGGGGCAAGGTAAGGATGTAGCAAGATTCAAAAGTTCTTTGCCAAAAGCTTACTATTCTTCATTCTATTTTCAAGTTTTGCCACTAAGTACCCTTTTTCATTATCTCAAACTAAATGTACATTTCTCGTATTCCATTCCTTCTCATGTTTTAGTAATTCACCAGTACTACATTGCTTCTGTAATGAATTGAGTCTCCATAACCGTGGAGCACCGGCAATTCGAATTGATTCAAGTCCCAGCTGGGGATTCCTTATCACACGACATATGTAGAACTTAATCTTGTATATATCAACCTCGCTATCAGATCCTCCTATACTAAGCCAGTCTCCACGCCACCCGAGAGCACAGCACACCTCAAATCCAGGCCACATTCCAGCCATGAGGGTACACACTACTCCCGCCATCTCTCCACTCCCTAGTGCGTGGGCATTCGTCTTAGTATCGGATTAGCCAAAGTAGGCTTACCGGAGTATGTGACTAGTACTACAAAGTGTCTCGTTCAGAAGATCCACAATGAGTGGCCTTTAAGCGACATAGCCGGCAACATTACCCAACCTTCAAGATAAGTCACCCGACTAGTCTCTAGTTCATTCAACCTTCTTTCTTTCTTTGGCCAGTATGCCATCTTTGATTGTATCAAAACTTTACTTTGAAAGCCTACTATAAAGCATACTAAGCATTCTATGCCTTTGTAAATAAAAACATCTTCAAGGATGGTAAACAAGTAACAAGGTAGGTAATGCATCAAGTAGGTAACTATTTGAATTAAACAACTTAATGCAATAAGTAACATAGGTGATAAACTTTTCAAAGTAATCAAGGTAAGGGCTTAATGCATAAACCAGGGCTTGCCTTCGTTGACGATCTCAGGTTCCAGATCAGTACCACAATTATCAAATCCCATGACAACCGGGGATTCTTTCAGAACTTGCTCAACTAGAATCGTTTTGTTCTCGGGTTCTACATGAAATGATAACATATGCTTTAACATGATGATAATGTAAACATGATGCTTTCACGGTACATGAAATGTAAAAACACCCGCAAATGATTTTATTTCACGGTACAGTTGCAAGCCAATAAAACTAACTTACAATCCTACCATTAAGAACCACACATGTGACTTGACCAAATGGATCTTGGAACCCTACTAGTCACAAAACATGACCAATACAAGATCCAACACTAATCAAACACTTAGGGTTTGTCTTTATTTATTTTTGAATTAATTTGGAATTAAGCCCAAAAATGAACTTGTTCCAAATGACCTAAAATTTTATGTAAGATTCCTCATGACAAATTAGTTTACCAAAACAAATTTCATGATTTTTGGAATTATACAGTGACCTACAAAAATCATGGAAATTGCATTTTTCAATTAATGGACTGAATATTTGAACATTAAAAATTTATTCAAATTTCAAGTTTCAAATTTTTAAATCATACTAGCACATGTACAGAAGCTACACACAAAATTTCAGAATTTTTGGAGCTATCATGAATTTCCTACAAATTCCCAAAGTTTTAGCACTATTCACAAATTCAGAAAATAAAAATCATCACTGTTCTTCTTCCTCACTCGCACTGACAGGCTAACCCCACTGTTAGTGACTCAAAGCAATCACGGCGGCGCTACCCTCACGGACTGGCTGCAAAATGCGCCGACGGTGACGCTCCGGTGAAACAGACCTCACCAAAATGATCTACTACTTCCCCCGAATCAATCTCAGCTATCAGAAAGGAAAAAGGTGCACAGGAGACACCTCCACGCCGGGCATGGTGGACTAAGCACGACGGTGAACGGCGTAACCACGGTGACGCTGCAGTAGGGACTAAAGCGAAACGGTCTTCACATTCAGGAGCTCACCGTGATCACGTAGGTAGACTCGGTGAAGGCAGAGGCGTACTAGATCGACGGGACCACGTGAGACCGAGGATGGTGGAGCTTCGGCCGGACTCAGGGAAGACGACGTCGCGCGGCGGCGCTAGACTTCCAGGAGTGACACGATCAGGCTTGGGAGGAGCAAGAAGACGAGGTGGAGCTTCTGGCCAAAGCAATTGGCCCTAGATACTACGGCGAGAACGAATTGCGAGAGTGCGGGCAAGACACCGGCGGCGAGCAGTCGACGGGAAAACTCCGAATGACGATGGCGTACTCCTATTTATAGCAAGAAGGAGGGTGCACGG
Organism: Miscanthus floridulus; assembly: GCF_019320115.1. Classification (NCBI taxonomy): domain Eukaryota; kingdom Viridiplantae; phylum Streptophyta; class Magnoliopsida; order Poales; family Poaceae; genus Miscanthus; species Miscanthus floridulus. Next base: position 49,134,172 of record NC_089592.1, read on the forward strand.
TGTTGACAGCACATGGGCGAACTCGCCACGGAGGTATTGGCGTGTCACTGCGTGTGAAAGCGGCGAAACCCGATCGGCGGTGATCTCCGCGTGGCGCCGGCGGTAAGCAGAGAGGTGGAGATAGATTTTTTTGAAAAATTTATAGAACTACCACTGCATCCATTTTTCAAATTACTCACAAATTTTCTAAAGAAGTTGAAAATCTCCAAAAATGAAAGTTGTTCAATTTTTCAAACTCTACAACTTTGCTTCTAGAAGTATTTTCAAATTCTGCCTCCATTTTGAAATTTGAATTTGGGGTGCATTTGAGCATTTGAATCATTTCAAAATTACTCCAAATTTTATATGTAAGCTTGAAAAACTTTGAATACCAAAGTTGATCTACATAAAATAATCTCCAACTTTGCTTTTTGCCTCAACCCCAAATTCCACATGGATTTTGAATTAGTCAAAAGGGGCAAAAAGGACTTTTATGATTTGAATTTGAATTCAAATTTGATTTGTTTACCTTTTGATTTAACTTTGATTTTTGACCCGTAACATGGCCCATTAGGGTTATTGAGTCAAATGACACATGGCCTCACATTGATCACATGAAATTTGACCCTTGTGGTCATGATCTTTATTTAGGGTTTTGAATCACATCACATGAAATAACAACATTATGAAATAAAACTTATTTAGTGAATGCATTCAAAATTTTCTACTTTAGGAATGCTTTGCAATGCATATGATGACATGTCAAATTTTAGTGTTAGGTCAAAACACCAGAGGTGTTACACATGACCACTGATTGGACACGTACATAGCCCATGCACGAGCACAAGCTCCTACCTTTTGCTTTCCTTGCCATGGCTTCATCGCACCAAGCTCGACCACGTGGACCGGTCCTAAGCGCCGTGGCAAGCCAGCCGTTAGGCACGGCCACCTACTACGCTGCCCACACTACGTGAAAAATGGTTTATAGCAACTGGAACAAATTTTTTAGGGGCTTCGTTTTGACTGCCGACTGATTAGGAGGGAGGGATTCGTTTTGAGGACTGATGATGTATCAATTTGTCTACTAGCTGTCCGCTTCCTGGCTTTTAGTACTCAAGAGTAAGTATTCAGTCTTTCAGTTCCAGTCTTGCAGCATTTTAATTGCAAATTCCCATTCAGTTGAGCATAGATATTTTAAGATAGAGGAACCATATTCATGGTGCAAGCTAAAGTCCAGGAAATGCACAAAGAGTTAGTTGATGCAGGGCTAGGGTACTCAGGTTACAGATAAGGGCAAGCTAAAGAAATTAGGAAATATGATCCCTTAAGACTAAAAGTAACTTCACTTAAGCTAAATAACTGTCCCACTCATCGATTTGCTACAGATGTTGCAGGTCTGTACCTACTCATCGATTTGCTTCGACCCCAATTACTCAGGTACTTCTAATCTTGGACTTGGATTCTTAGACAGCCTAGATTAAATTCATGTGTGCTATGGCCAGTGCTTTAGTGCTGCTGCAAACCTTCATAGTTGGTGCACTATCTTTTTGCTGTGTTGTTTTACAGTGTCACCTAGCACTATCTTTTTGCTGTGTTGCTTTATAGTTGCATTTTATCTTCATGGTGGTTAACTGGTTATTTGTGTAGGGGAGACAAATCCATTGAGTTGGGCAGTGAGGACGAGGGCTGCAAAGTGGTGGGCAATATATATCATGACCTATTGATAATTGCAGATGGGCAAGTACCATGTTAACTCTTTTTGCAAGTAATTTGATTGATGTGTACGTTAGTCTGCAGACCCTAAAATTTTATTTGATATTTATGTTGGACTAATCATTTTGTTCCAGTGGACCTGTAACCTACATGTTCTACTTAGTGAACTGGTTTCTTCCTTGCAGCATTTTCTAGTATGAGGAGTAATGGTGATCAAGCAACTGTTCCTTTGGAAGAAGATGAGTCGGGAACATCTAAGGTTTCCTTCTTTTCTTATCTGCCTTAGTGATTTAGTTTGGAACATTCATGGAATTATGTTGTTGAATGTGGCGCACTGTTTTGCCATGATCTTTATAACTTATTGCATTGTTGTTCATGATGTTCAGCAGAATGTATTTTATAGTTTATTTAAAATAGAATGTTGGATCACCAATGTATTGCCTGCCTACGAATTTTCTCTTGTTGTCTAGGAAAATTTAAGCTACATGTTATTGGAAGTAAGTAGGTTTGTTGATTTTATGGCGTACTGGTTGTCAGTGATTTCTTTTCAGATGACTTTACTATTATTCTGTAATGGTTTGGTAGATGCAGTTTTTTCCATCTAGTTTCATCTTTTGCATTATCAATTCTATCATTATAGCAACCATGTTTGATTGCACTGCCTAACATAATCATTCCCAAAATCCATTTGCACAAACTGATTTTAAAACTGTTAGCTAGTTTAAACCCTATTGGCTTATTCCTAGCGGTCTTTCTTCACAATTTAGACTTGTTTTATTTGGTTGATATCTGGTCTAGAGAATACTTGGGCGGATCTGTTTAATGATTTTCCTGGTGGTCCAACGTGTGGTCTAGCGATGTTGTAAAAAAAACGTGTGGTCTGTGCTTGAATATTAATGCAGTTGCACAGTAAAATTAATGGAAGTAAATAATGCCATGAAAGCTTGTCAGTCATCCTCTTCTGTTGGTCAGAGCTTATTGTAGTGTCCTTTACTCTATGGCACATGGTGCATTTTTTGGAGTTAATTGTATACTACTTGTCTTCACAGGTCCTCAACCAATGGAAGTGATTGAGATCTCTTCTGACATGGCATGAAGTATTGCCTCAGGGGCGGGCTCTTGGTCTCCAGGTTAGAGTTTTACATTCTTAATTTCCTTTCCCACTTAGGTGGACTAACTCTTACCATAATGTGGTATTAGAAAATTGTCCAACTCATGTGTACTTCCTTTTCAGGGCAATCTAAAAGTTCTCATATTGTCAGGGCCTCGGTCTTAGTGGTCACCATGATGAAGAAAGTTATCTTGTGCTATATAGTTGTGTGAGAGAGAGGCAAGTGGGTCTGATACTTTTGTTTGCTTTAAGATACATTGTGTTGCTTGCACTGTGAGCCATCCATCGAGATGGCTCTTTGTTAATTGGGTTGAGAGTGGGTCGAATACTTTGGTTTGTTTTTGTATACTTCTGAGTAGTTGTACTGTGGGCATAAAAAATATATGTTCCGGTCGAATTTGAATTGTAAATTTAATTTTTTTTGGCACGAAAATGATTTGTAGGAGTGGTTGGTACTGTAGCCGCCCCTACAAATCGATTTTGAGGGGCGGTCTAGGAACTGCCCCTACAAATATATGATTTGTAGAGACCCTTGCGTAGGGGCGGCTGGGCAAACAGCCCCTACAAATTGTCTACAACCGCCCCTAAAAACCCTTTTTGACTGTAGTGCCACTCGAACCCTACCTCGCACTAGCCTCGCCACCAGCTATCGTAGGCACCATCGTAGGCTTCCTATCGTCGGCTCCCTCACTGTGCGGCATCACCGCGAGCTAGGCATGCATGGTGCCGGCGCCATCGGTCCTTCTGCCGATCACCTAGAGAATGCTTCACCGCCCTCTGCTTCCTGCTCGATTGGTTGGAGGAGCCCAACGGAAGGACGAGCCTAGAACCCGCGCTGGCCCACCTAGAGCAACAACCACCTTTCCCTTTGTAGCGCTGGGCCAAAACCAGCCACTCAGGCCCAGATCACATCTACCTGGTCGCCACCCTCGTGGGCTGCTGCAAGCCAAAGCGAGCCCACTTGACCTTAGCCCTTTCTCCTTTATCTGTTTTTAGCAATCCATCCACCTTCAAAAATTCATACGAAACTCATCCTAGCTCCAAAAATTATGAAACCTATCTCATAAATTTTTGAAAATCCTGCTCTACCTCCCAGTGTAGTTTTCGAGTCTAGTTGAGTTAGGTTTTATTGTGGTTTTATTGCTTCTTATTGGTGGCCGTTCTCGGTCTTTTCTTTGCATAGTGACGACTCGAGCTCGGATGGATCCGACAACGCACCCGTAGGTGATGGACCCTGATGGAGGACAACCCTGACTTTTGGAGACACTGTACCACTACCTCCTCGACATCACAGGTGTCATGGTAGCACCTTATCTTAGAGAATCCTATTAGGCATTGCAAGTAGAATTGCTAGCGCTTCATATTTATTCCATTGTTAGTCTATGTGATGCATGCTTTTGCATGAGCCTTAATTGCCTTGATTGAAAACTTCTTCACCCTAACTACCCAGCCTCGCACTTGCACTTAAATATTGCCTACCTGCTTGCTTGCATTTACTTCCATCATTATTACATATATGCCTTGTTATGTGATGTGATGGTTGGTTGGTGATGTGGTGGGTGGATTGAGGTTGGCCATGAGGCTTCCTCGTGAGGTAGGTGGTAGGTTGGCATGATGGGAGCGTTGAACCCTATGTGGGTGGTGGTGATTGAGGACTTCTGGAGATATTCCTTGCCTTGACCTATTTCATTGGTGATATCGGCCGGAGTGAGAGGATTTACCTTGGAGGGGTGCACTGGGTGCATGGAGTGCCATGGGACTAGTTTTGATGGATATGATGGATATGATGTAATAGGTGTGTGGTGGTGGCTACCCATGAGAGGTGGGCCACGTGATTTTTGTGGAAGGTGCTTACTCTAGCCAATTAAGGACCATCGTGGGTTGATGCCTAGGACATGGGACTATGTTAATCGTGCATGCCATAGGCCCTGAATGGGTGGGGCCAGTCTATTGAGTTAGTGCGGACTAAGCCAGTGCTATGAGAGAAGAGGTACATGGGGTTTAGCCCTAGGAGCACAGTGAGAAGGATGCCAACGGTTTTTCCGGCTACCCTAATCACGATCCCAAGTGTATACGTCTTGCCGTATGCTACTCCACTTGGGGGCAGTCTGGTGAGGAATAGTGCTAGTTCTTGAGCGGTGTTCGCCTAGACACCGCACAACATCAATGATGGTGATCCTATTGGGTCTTGGTGTACACACTCTGTAGAGTTAAAACTATATGTATAACCGTGATCTCGGTCATGATCATTCATGTGAATTATTTCACCCACTAGTCTTCTCTTGTGCTTTGCTTCTCTCCCCCTAAAGCTAAGGTACGGCTTGAGGCTGATTAGACGAGGGGCGTGCAGAGGCCGCCTTGTTGACTAGACTGAGAGAATGATGGTGTTGTGATAGATGATGAGAGGTGAGATGTGAGAAGTGATGATGAGTGGATGGTGAGAATGAGATTGTGCTTTGGGATTTGAGAAGATATATTATATATATTTATGCTTCTGCATGCGCTAAGGGTGCAAACCATAGCCAAACTTTTAGGATCACTAGATTCCTTTATTTTCTACTTTCCGCTAAAGCTCATCGGTGCTGACCATGGCCTACACACATCTGGCGGTGTGCATATTTCTTGACTTGTAGTGATGTTGAGATTACTAGCTGGTTTCGTTCTACACTCAAGGATGCCTCTGGATTGGAGACTGCCAAGCTTCGCATCCACGATAGAATGACTGGTGTTTTGATTGTTGTTAGTTGTATCCAAACTATTGTAATATAACCATTTGTGCACTCTGATGTTGTATGACTCTATAATCAGTTGTAATTTTGATTCCCGTGATAGTTGAGATATCCGAGGGACTATCACAGAGGGACAAAAAGGTCAGAATTTCTATTTTGGAAATCCCGATCTATTACAACTTGTGTACTTGGGGCCCCTTGTACACTTAGTAGAAGGAATGACATAAATCATCGGCTCCTCTCCACTTGTACCTCTACGAACCGAATACTAATTGGAGTATTAGGTTCATGTTTATCTTCAGTGGTGAGTTCTACTTTAAGTTAGTGTTGTTCATTATTTACTTACTGGGTTCGTCGTTCATCCTTGTGATGAATACAGTAGTAAAGGGCCTCGATAAAGACTGGATAACCCTGATCGATGCTAGAGTAATAGTCGATAGCGTAGACGTGGTGTCTAGGCTAGAGGCTACCTTCGTTTGCCTCATACTCCATGGTTGAGGGGTAGGCGGTAGGTGGTGATAGCCCTATCCATCCCTCATAATCCCCCACATCCGAGTATGGCGTAGAGCCGTAGGCCGGCACCGCTTGGTAGACCAAGTGTTATTCGATGCCCAAAGCAAGTCTATAGTGGCAAAGCTATCTTGACTTAGGATCTCTATCCTTAGAAAACCTCACTACCCGAGCTATCTTTCTTCTTGTCATCCTATGTGAACTTGCTTAAGAGACTCTTACACCTCCGTTCCTCTTGGAAATATAACACCCTGAATACTTACGGGTGAAATGCTACAATGGTAATTTCGTGCGCTTGTGGATTATTTCTATTTGCGTTAAGAAATACCAACAAGCATTTCTGGCGCCATTGCCGTGGACCAGTTGCTGTATTATCTCCGAACCTAGTTCACTTCGTTGAAAGCTCTAGTTTGGTTTTGGTGAAATGATGAAACCCTAAGTGCTAACCTAGTTTATCAAAGTGATTATGAGATAGGTAGCACTACTCCAAGTGAAGAAGCAATGGTGAAAATCATGATGATGGTGATTGCACGGTGATGATCAAATGCTTGGACTTGGAAAAGAAGAAAGAGAAAAATAAAAAGCTCAAGGCAAAGGTGAAACTTGATAGGAGCTTTTTCAGTTTTGGTGGTCAAGACACTTAGTAAGTGTGATCACATTTAGGATCGATAGCTGTACTATTAAGAGGGGTGAAACTCATATCGAAATGCAGTTATCAAAGTGCCACTAGATGCTCTAACTCATTGCATATGCATTTAGGATCTAGTGGAGTGCTAACACCCTTGAAAACATTTGTGAAAATATGCTAACACATGTGCACAAGGTGATACACTTGGTAGTTGGCACATTTAAGCAAGGGTAAAGAAGATAGAGTTGAAAAGGAGTTAGTTGTGCTGGTCATAGAGTGGCTGGACACGTCCGAAATTGGTACCAGACGCATCCGGTATTTTATCTAGTCTTGGGGTAGTTAGACAGAAGTGACCAGACACATTCAGAATCAGGACCGGATGCGTCTGATATTTGGACCTGAGGTGAGCGACTAGGTGAAAGTGATTGAACTCTAGGCTCAGTGGAGTGACCGGACGGTGACAAGTTAATGTTCAGCGTCAGGTCAAAGGGATATAGCCCGATACAGGATTGCAGAGAGCGAACTGAAAGCATTCTGGTGTGAACCAGCAAGTCTCTGGTTTTTGGCGCAATAATTCATCGGACGCTGGGAGTGTCTGGTCCGATGTGATTAGACACGTTTGGTCAAACCAGAGCGGACTCTGGGAGCTCTCTAGACTCGATCAGACACTGCATCTCCTGGGTCCGGTCGTTTTCTAACAGCGTGTCCGATCACATAGTATTACTGTGTGTAGGGATAGCCATTGGGCGCCAATGGCTAAACAATTTGAAAGGGACATATGGTGGTTAGGCTGCGACCGTATGCGTCCGGTGTACACTGACCTACATGTTCGGCCAGTCCCGCAGTCAGCCCAATAATTGAGCCAATGGCTCTATTGTTTGGGGTGTCTATAAATATCGTTTGGCTAGCTCTAGCTCACTCTCTTAGGCCATTTGCATTGACATAGCAACCTTATGAGCTTAGCCAAAGCCCTCCTACTCATCTCCATCATTGATTCTTCATCTTTGTGAGATTGGGAGTGAATCCAAGTCCATTGCTTGAGTGTTTGCATCTAGAGGCACTTGGTGTTCATGTTTCGCTATGGGATTCGCTTGTTACTCTTGGTGGTTGCTGCCACCTAGATGGCTTGGAGCAACGAGTATCGTCGAGAGGAGGTTGGTGATTGTGTCTGGTTCTGATCGTGGTGATTGTGAGGGGTTCTTGACCTTTCCCCGGTGGAGAGCCAAAAGGTACTCTAATAAATTGCTCGTGGCTTGTGTGATCCTCATCTTGTGTTGGTTGTGCGGCAACCTATTGAGGGTTTGGTGTGTGATGTCAATTAGCACATGAACCTCCAAGTGAGTGAATTGCCACAACAAGGACTAGCTTGCTAGGCTAGCAAGTGAACCTCGGTAAAAAATTATTGTGTCACCATTTGATTCTGAGGTGATTGGTATTCATTCTTGTGATTGATTGGTTCATTCCTTGACTCGGCGGTATAATCACCTTGCTCTCTCTCTTTACATTACCGCAAACTAGTTGTCAAGCTCTTTAGATTAGCTAGTCATGGGAGCTTGTTAGTTTGGTTAGTGTGTCTCTTTAGTTAGCCGTTGAGAGCACACTAACTTAGTGTTGTGACATAGCCATTGTGTGGATAGAGACTATAGAAACTAGAATTGTGGTAGGTGGCTTGCATTTTTAGTAGGTTAGCGCAACACTTGCTTCGCCTCATATTTGTCTAACCGGTTTGCTAAGTGTTGTAGAATTTTTTTAATAGGCTATTCACCCCCCCCCCTCTAGCCATTAGGACCTTTCACTCATGTATCCTTGTGTTTTACCTTTAAAAAATATTTTTCTTTTCTTTCTTTTTTCTTCTCCAATGGAGCAAACTACCATTCAAAAAAATCTTTCTGCTCCTAAGGACGAGTTCTTAAGAGCCACCACCATCGAAACCAATCACAACTTCTGGCTATGAACTCTATCCTTGTTTTATAGCCATGGTTCAGGAACAAACCTTCTCAAGTTAAGTTTATGAAAACTCTTACCATCATCTATGGGAGTTTGAGTAGCTCTATGCGTACTTGACCATCTTAGGCATGACACAAGAAAACCTTTAGTAGAAGTTGTTTCCCTTCTTTTGAGAGGGTGAAACAACCTCCACCCACAACAAAGGGAAGGTAAACAGAGATTGGGAAGAATTGAGGGATAGATTCTGTTCTGCATTCTTCCCTATATCTCGAATTGCTTCCCTGCGATTGAGATTCTTAGCTTCCGCTAGCATGAGAAGGAAATCATAGGTGTAGCCTAGGCTAGATTTTCAATCTTAGCACACTCTGGCCCAGCCTTGTTTATACCAGACCATATGTTGCTACAACACTTCTGGTTAGGTTTTAGCAAGGAATCTGCTCTATAGCTTGATATCACTACCGGAGGGTCCTTTAACCACAAAACCATAGTAGAAGGAGAAGCGCTTCTAGATCACATCCTAGAAAGCACTCTTTCCATCAAACCCCTCCATGTAGAACCTGAATCAAGCCATGAGAAAGTCTCTTCGGTTGAAGCCGAACCAATACCCCCCATGCAGAGACCCTCACCTGAACTGTAAACTCTGGTGGAAGGTTTCCAACCTTCAGACTTTCCATTTTTCGAGGACAAACTTTTCCGAATATCTTGGAAATACATTGAATCAATGAACAACACCAAGGTTCATTCTGACTTTCACATCTAGACTCAATTTTGGTCTTCTCATAGGCTACCTGTAACAACCCAAAAATTCACACACCAAAAATCCCAACTACAAATTTTTTTCTTCAGAACCCCATGTGATGATGAGTGACATTTGTAGGAGCTAACCCTAAGTGTTGCATTAGTCATAATCCAACTAAACAAACTCATAAGCATAGCATGTCACTTGTTGTATATGTGTGTGTTTAAAATCCCTAACACATACATTCTTGCATGCATTTTAATTCTAAACAAGTGAGTTGCCTTTTATTGATCTTTTGTTGTACAAATAAAAGTGACCACTTATAATTAATTTATTATGCAATAAATTAATCACCTAAGTACCACCTAAGTATGTGGCCCCACCAACCAGCCCTAAGATCCACCCTTAATCAAGGTGCACACTTGTACATGAAACTAAATAAATTAAACCCTAACCAAATTGGCAACAAATAAAAGAGAAAGGAAAACATAATAGAAAAAAGAATAAGAAAAAGAGAAAGGAAAGAAGAGGGAGCAGCAGCAGCCCAGGCCTGCTCGGCCTTGCGAGCCAACCCAGCAGAGCCTGCCTGCCCTCCCACCCACATGCACGGCCCATGAAGCCGGCCTAGCAACACCCTACCACCCACGCATGCACAAGCCGCTGACGAGCCAGACCCGCCCATCAGCCATCATGCACCACACGCCGCCGCATTAGGACAAGCTGACAAATGGGCCCCCTCTGTCAGCCACCTAGCTACAGCATCATCGTCTTCCCCACGCTCCCTCCACCACGCAACTAGGAGCCGACCACGGAGCAGGCGTGAACTCGGGGTCACACACATCTCATGACCCTGTCCCCCACCTTAGCGCCACACCCACACAACCACCCCCGCACACGAGGGCCGTCCAATGCGCTTGGTGCATCAGCAGTTGTTCCACCATCCACCATGGATAAGCATGGAACATGGCCTATAAAAGGAGGACCCCAAGCCCTAGCCCACCATTCACCTCGCCGCCGCCGTGCGGTTCGCACCAGCACACTAAGCCAAGGGACTGAGAGGAGGAGAGGCGCAAAGAAGGACATTGTCGCCGGAGTAGAGGAAGGCGCCACCATCTTCTTCCATGAGCTGGCGCAGCACCACGCACTGCTACATGGCTGCACCAGTCATCACCACACCACCACTCCTGCACCGCCAAGCACACCGTGGTGAGCACCTTAGGCTAAGACCTCTCCAAGCCCATCGGGAATGCCATCGCAAGGCACGCGCTCGCCGCACTCGCAATGCCGCCGCCATGGCGCGGCCACCGCATGCGCATCCGGCCGCCTCGCTGGACTAGGAGTGGCCATAGAGCATCACCATGACACCTGGATGATAGCTGTGTAGACCAAGAAGCCATTAGTCGGCCATAGTGCCTTGGCCATGTGCACCGGACCTCGGGTGGAGCTCCACCGTGCACCACCCCTGTGTGCGGACTCCACCACGCCTTATGGTTGTTATCGACGCTACACTATGCCTCCCCGCTAACTGTCTGAAGGAAGACAAGGCACAAGGACCCCTGGAATTGCCCCTAGATGCCTTGCCGATGAGCACCGCCATGCCAAGCCATCGTTCACCGTGGCTAGAGCCCTAGGAAGCCCTAGTCGTTGCCCTGACCCCACTAGTCGCAGTCGCCATGGCATGGGGAAGCTATTGCCTACCCTAATCATACACCAGTGCCATGGGTGAGGCTCTCTAGGGAGCTCACCACCGGTGGGAGCATGCTGGGGAAGAAGAGGGGAATTTTCCCCTCACCGGCCACACGTCCGTGCACTTGGTGCATGTGAACCGAACCCGGGGAAGGAGTAAGTGGACCAAGTCCTTCATAGACCGGCTCTACGGTCTATGGACCAACAGCAGGCGGGTTCACCATGAACCGTGCATCACCTGTGCCCGTGGACCATGGCCTGTTAGTGGCCTAGTAAGATGACGAGGCCACACCAGCGCGCGCCACATGGCGGGCCAAAGCCCAGCCCATATCCAGGCCCAACCGGCCCAGTTTGGACCCGGCCTGAGCTGACCGTTGACCGAGCCCACAAGTCAGCAACATAAAGACTGCTGGACCCACTTGTTAGTGGGAGACATCATGCTGACGTCATGATGACATCATGCGGGTCCCACCTATCAGTGACAAACATAGCCGAGGTGACGTCATGATGATGTCATGATGACGCTAGTTGCTGACGTCAGCAGCTCTAGATCCACTTGTTAGTACTAGAGCTAAGACAATGATGTCATGCTGATGTCATACTGATGTCAGCATGCCACGTGGACCAACAGGGGCATGACACATGTCAGCACGATATTAATTCAGCCTTTTCCCATTTTCAGAAATGATTCAAACTTCGAAAATTCATAACTAATTCATACAAACTCAGAAAAATACAAGACTAGGACCAAAATTCATCTAAAATCGAGCTCTATGCAATGAACTCATGTTTGAGTGCATTTGGCTCTTTTGAATTTTCATTGCTTTTTGTTCTATTCTATAGACGTCGCTAACGCGACTATAATGCGATCGTTTATAGACTCGGAGGAGAACCAGATAGACGAGGACTGAGAGTACTATGAGGAGTACGAAGATGACTACACTGAAGGTGCCACATCCCACCCAATCTCGTAGCACCTATTACGCATGGCTAATATAGAGCTGCTATTGCTTTACCTTATTGTTATAATCACACTATGATATGACTTGCATGGTAGTATGCTTTCTTGATGGCCTTTACCTTGATGTAACCTTACCCCTGCTCACCCTGCTGTTAGGCTAAGTCACGCGCTTGCTGCTATATTTCACTGCTTATTATTTCTACGGTGCTTATATATACCATATTGATGCGTGGTGGAAACTAGAGTTATCTAGACCATGGGGAGAGTGTTGCGTGTGTGACTTGGGTGTGTGCTGGGTAAGGGTTGTGTCGACCAAGTTGGAGTATACGACGAGCCTAGGGCAAGTCTTGCCGTGAGGTGCTACCTGGGCACCCCTGGAATGGATACCTATGGTGGGTAAATGGTGATATGAGGTGGCCCTAGGTGTGAACCTGTGATGGGAGGAGCCCAGGGTGGAGGTGCTGTGGTGGCACTGGTAAAACCCTGATGAAGACATTCTGGCTTGGTCATCTCTAAGGACTTACTAGTACTCAGACTCACCGGGAAGCCTTACGTACCACTCGCCCTATATGGTGCGGGACGGCCGGACTATTTGGTAGGATATTGCCACTACTGCTAGGTTGATAGCGGACTAGTGCAAGGAGGTTCGGGGCATGGAGGATTTCCCCACACCCTTCTGAGACTTCATGGAGACCTTGTGGACCCGGCTCATGACTCACAGTTTTAGCCACCCAAGACTAGACTTGGGGTGTACTAGGGCTGAATGGTAGAGTGGCATTATCCTAGGCTGGCAAGCGGCCTGGAATCAGCCCAGTTGACAATGGTCAGCGAAGAAGGCAGATCTTGTGGTTATGTAAAACCTCTGCAGAGTGTATGGTTGATCGATCGATACATATGCCGACTAGTTGGCTATGGACCTTTCCTAGGTTTTCGTTTAAACTAGATAGTGAGATGAGTCCTTCTCTTCTTCCCTAGTGAGAGAGTGTTGGTCATAGCCAAGGCTACGGGCCATGAGACTAGTGCCGACAGGGAGTTGGCCTGTCGACTGAGCGATGGTATGGTGATGATATGGAGATGGTGGTATATCGATCCCTAGGATCGAAACCTAGCTCTAGACAGGAAATGGGGTGGAATGTGTGTGTGGGAATGGTGTTAAAACTTGACTATACTATTATATACTTGATATGCTAATACATAGGAAACCCCAGCCTTATAGGTTCCTTGTGATTATATCCAACTTGCATCCAATTTCCACAAAGCATTGTTCATAGGGTGGGAGTGGCTAGTACAAATCATACTGATAAACTTTGGCACATAGGTTCTGCTGAGGAGTATAGCTCTGAGGAATTTTACGGTTGAGGGGTTCGTTCCTATGCTCGAGTTTTGGCAATCTTATCCCCAAGCTGTTCTGGATGAATGCTACTTTTGATTCCGCCAATGCGGCTATGTAATAATTTTTGTAATTCGGCACTTTATGTACTCTGATATTATCGTTGTATGGATGTGGTATTTGACTAGAATTTGGGCAATATGATCTACCACGGTCATAATACACTTCGACTCTATGGATTTCCCTTCGTAGAAATCAGGTCGTTTCAGTTGGTATCAGAGCCATACTTGACCCTAGGACTGAAACCCTCAAAAATGGACTGATAGAATAGGACATGAATAGCCCTTCTTTTGGTTATATACTGACCTTGCATTTACTTTTATGCAAGGCTTATCTATTTATTGACCTGCTAACACCTGTTTCCATAAAACATGCAGATGGCAACGAACGTCGAATGGCCGCCTCTAGGACCGCTACCTCTGGACCACGCTAAGCTTACCTTCAACCTATGTGAGCTCAAGGGTTTTGCACAGACCCTCTGTCGAGTTCTCATCATGTTAGGAGCCCCTAACAAGCTTGTCAAGGTCACCTGCACCGAAAAGTTAGCTTAGGAAGGAGGAATCAAAGGACCGATTGTCACCTTAGTCGAGTTCCCAGCTAGCACTACCTTACCGAGTCGACTATAGAGGACATAGTTGAGGAGGAAATGCGAGCTGTCTCACACAAGGCACTTCACAGAGTAATGAGGGACCACTATGAGCACCTAAAGATGATAGAGTTCCATCTACTTCCCTAGGCCCTCGACCTCAGCCTTACCCCTAGTGAGCTAGAGTTTCACAGTTGGCAGAGTTATCTTTGTCCGAGGAGGACAAATGCCTTCATGTCTTGGCTATCCATCTACTAGAGCAGGATAAGTATGTGACCCAGCTTGAGCAGAGGAGATGTCAGGACTAGGCCCATTCTATGGGAGTACCAGGAGTGAGACTCGTAGGGAGCATAGGAGTGAGCTAGTTTGCTTGAGATAGTTGCCAAGCTACAGGATGAGCTCAACCAGTCGTGAAGAAGTCCATAGAGCCGAGGGCGCTGACTTACAGGACAAAGCCGCTGACCTAGGCAATAGGAACTGCTACCTCGACAGCAAGGTCTTGGAGTTGCAGAGAGAGTTGGACGATAAGAAGGCTAAGTTCAACCAGCAGAGGAGACAGAGAGAGGTCCAAGGGGATTGATATACTGAAAATCCAATCTCAGAACAAGACCATGACTCAGGAGCTAGAGGAGTTCAGGAAGAAGGCTAGTTCGCAACCAGGGTCACCTGATTGAGGCACTCAGGCAGAATGAGTACCTATAAGGCAAGTGTGAGAGGACTTGGTAGGCTTGGTAGAAGTCTGACAAGAAGCTGCCTCAGGGAGATGAAGGGTATGTGGGATCAGCTACCCAAGGAGATTCGTAGCAAGACGAAGCCTAGGATAGAGGAGTTTGAGTTAGCCCCGACTCGCCTCAACCTAGATGCCTGCCCTACCCTACCTAGAGCCAAGCCTACTAAGGAGCTCGCCTGAGGCCTTGAAGTACATGTCCCAACTTCACAAGTCTGACGAGGAGATCGAGATCGAGAACAGTCAGTATCCCAGCTGTGGTGTATGAGTTAGAGTAGATGACCCTACGTGGTCATGAGTCATGTCAGTGGCTTCCATAAGTTGTACCCCATGATGTACCCCTTATGAGATGTAATATGAGACACTATGCATAGTACGATTCTCACGAGTCTCCAAGTGTAGCTACTGGAGATGATGCTATGTAATAAACCCATGTAATGAATGTTTTGGATCTTATTGCATCTTATGGATCTTATTGTTTCTTTGTAATGAGTGTTAGATAGTATAAATGTTTTTCTTTAAATCATCAAAATCATGTAATCATACTGAATTATAAGCACTTATGGCACAAACACTAAAATTCCTATGATCCGTGTTGTAGATGCCGAACCGCCGATCTGCTCGCCTAATGAACAGTGGACGTGCGCCCACCCCTGAACCAGTCAAACCAAATGAGGGGCGTGGTAGCAACAACCATGGCCATGGCTGTGGCCATGGATGTGGAGGGATACCCTTCAACCTGGAGAATACCCCGCTGCCTGAGGAGAACATTCCACCACCACCACCGAACATGGCAGAGGTGATGGCGCAATAGACCTAGCTTCTTGCAGCTCTTGTAGATGGAGCAAACCATCGCTAGGGAGGTCAGCAGAATGACTTCTAAAGGAAGCTGGAGGGATTTCTAAAGCTGAGGCCACCTACCTATGATGGCACCGACCCTGACCCACTTGTAGCCGATGACTGGCTCAAGGAGGTGGAAAAGAAGCTCGACCTCACCACCTTCACTGACGATGAGTGTGTTGGAGCTGCCACACACCAGCTCACAGGTGCAGCACACGCCTGGTGGGATAGTTTCAGTGAGTCCCATGAGGACCCTACCAACATCTCGTGGGATGAGTTCGCCGAAGCATTCACCGAGTATCACATTCCCAAGGGTATCATGGAGGCCAAAGCCGAGGAGTTCTGCAACATCAAGATGGGAAAGGACAGGGTGACTAAGTACACTACTCGTTTCACCAACCTTCTACGCTATGCACCTTCCTATGTTGTGAACTCTAAGAAGGAGAAGCTATACTATTACCGCAAGGGACTTAACCTGCACATCAAGCTGAAGTTTGGCGGTATTGAGAGTAGCACGCTGCGTGCTCTGGTGGATCGCTGCATCCTAGATCAAAAAGGACCGTGCTGAAGCTAGAGAGGAGTATAGGGAGAGGAAGTATAAGCCTGAGAAGTCCTTCCGTGGCCATGATCGCAAGAGGTTCCATAGAGATGCACCATCTAGGGAACGCTCTCAGCCACAATAGGGATGACAACCCTAGATTGAGTAGGGGTGGTGGAGGCTACACCACCAAATACTCCCACCCTGCTCAGGATCGTTACACCCTAGGACCATTATGCTTAGGACCACAATGATCAGGACCATTCCAACCGTCCTCGCCCAGCGAATGAACGCCCAACATAGAACCTGCTCTGCACCAAGCACTAGAAACTGGAAGGCACCTGCGCCTAACCCCTACAGGCTGGTGCGCCTTTCACCTGCTTCGCTTGTGGCCAACCAGGTCACAAAGCCACTGAGTGCCCTCAGAACTTAGCCGCTCAGAAGTCTCAGTTCAAGGGATCCGCTACTCATGGACGTCTCAACCATCTGGACGTCGAGGAAGCACAAGCTGCCCCTGACATTGTGTACGGTATGTTTTTAGTTAATGGCAATACTGCATTAGTTCTATTTGACTCTAGAGCAACTTGTTCTTACATATCATCCAAGTTTGCATGAGAGCATGACCTGCCTGTAACCCCACTGTGGAAAACCTATCATCACCAGCTCACCTTTAGGAGACCTAAAGTGCACCCACATCTATAAGGGAGTGAGTCTTACCATTGAGGGTCTTATCTTTGAAGCCAACCTAACCCTATTACCTTCCATGAGTCTAGATGTCATCTTAGGTATGGATTGGCTAACCATTCACCTGAGGTATCATATCATGTTCACCTAGATACATCCAAGTGACCCACCCATTAGGCCAAGTTATTAGATGTGAACCCCAGTCTGGAAAGTCCACTTCTATCCTATGTGCCCTTAAAGCTAGTTCAGAATCACAAAAAGAGGAGAAGACAGTTCATGGTGTGCCTATGGTCAGAGACTATCCCGATGTATTCCCTAAAGAATTACCACGTATGCCACCAGACCGTGATGTAGAGTTCATCATTGATCTTTTGCCGGGAACAGGACCCATTGCCAAGAGACCCTATCGCATGTCAGTTGACAAACTAGCCGAGCTCAAGAAATAGCTTGATGAGCTCATCTCGAAGGGGTATATCAGACCCAGTGCTTCACCCTAGGGATCCCCTATTCTATTTGTTAAGAAGAAGGATGGCTCGATGAGAATGTGCATTGATTACCGGAACTTGAACGCAGTCACCATCAAGAACAAGTACCCTCTGCTAAGAATTGATGATCTGCTTGACCAGCTCAGAGGTGCCAAGTATTTCTCCAAGATTGATCTCAGATCTGACTATCATCAGATGAAGATTCGAGAGAGTGACATCCCGAAGACAGCTTTTGTGACTAGGTATGGGCAGTTTGAGTTCACTATGGTGTCCTTTGGACTTACGAATGCTCCCGCCTACTTCATGAACATGATGAATAAGGTTTTCATGGATGATCTAGATAAGTTTGTGGTAGTATTCATTGATGACATCCTTGTTTATTCACCCACCGCCGAAGAACATGAACATCATCTGAGAACTGTGCTTGAGAAATTAGCCCAACATCAGCTCTACGCAAAGTTCAGCAAATGCGAGTTTTGGCTACAGAAAGTTGCCTTCCTAGGCCATGTACTATCAACTGAAGGTGTTGCAGTTGACCTAGCTAAGATTGAAGCTATGAAAGAATGGAATCAACCTCATAACGTGACTGAAGTCAGAAGTTTCTTGGGATTGGCTGGATATTACCGCCGATTCATCGAGAACTTTTCCAAGATTGCCCATCCATTGACAAACCTTCTGAAGAAGACTAAGGAGTTTGAATGGACTCCCTGAGTGCAAGCAAAGCTTCTAGGAATTGAAACAGAAGCTTACCACAACTCTTGTGCTAGCATTGCCTGATATCAGCAAAGATTTCATGGTCTATTGTGATGCATCCCATCAAGGACTTGGTTGTGTATTGATGCAAGGTGGAAGAGTGATAGCTTATGCTTCTCGATAGTTGAAAGAACACGAGAACCGTTACCCCACTCATGATCTTGAGTTAGCAGCAGTTGTGCATGCTTTGAAGATCTGGAGGCACTACTTGATAGGCAACAAGTGTGATATCTATACCGATCACAAGAGCTTGAAGTACTTTTTCACTCAAGGAGATCTGAATATGAGGCAACGCCGATGGCTAGAATTGATCAAGGACTATGACCTAGAAATTCACTATCATTCGAGAAAAGCTAATGTGGTCGCAGATGCTCTCAGTCACAAGAGTTACTATCACACTCTGATCATAGAATCCATACCACCTAAACTCAAGGAAGAGATTGATGATTTCCAACTTGAGATGCTACCGCATGGCTTGTTGAATGAGCTCCGCATACAGTATGATCTCACAGATTGCATCCGTCAAGCTTAGAAAAATTGTGAAGAGATCGAATATCTTCGTGGTCTGATGAAACTAGGCTACAAGACCAACCACCATGAAGATGAACAAGGAACCATCTGGTTCAAGGATAGAATCTATGTCCCTTCTGATCCAACACTATGAGAGGAAGTTCTGTCAGAAGCTCATGATTTTAAGTACTGTATTCACCCTGGAGGTTCAAAGATGTATCAAGACTTGAAGAAACACTTTTGGTGGAAAGGCATGAAGACAGACATTGCGGAACATGTGGCACGATGTGACACCTGTAATAGAGTCAAGGCTAAACATCAAAGGCCTGCAGGATTGTTAAAGCCTCTTGACTTTCCCGAGTGGAAATGGGAGAGCATATCCATGGATTTCATAGTTGGATTGCCCCGTTCATAGAAAGGCAATGATTCCATTTGGGTGATTGTTGATCGTTTGACCAAGGTTGCTCACTTTGCACCAGTTAAGACCAAGACCGATGCCAAAAATTTAGCAGATCTATATGTTGAGCATATTCTCAGACTGCATGGAGCTCCCTCTAGTATTGTATCTGATCGTGGTCCTCAGTTTATGTCCCAATTTTGGGAAGCCCTGCACAAGTCCATTGGAACCAAACTTGATTTTAGTATTGCTTATCACCCACAGACTAGATGGACAGACTGAATGAGTGAATTAGATCTTAGAAGACATGCTTCGCATTAGTGTACTGAATTATGGCTCTGATTGGGAGAAATGCCTACCCTATGCAGAGTTCTCTTACAACAACAGCTACCAAGCCAGTGTCAAGATGTCGTCGTTTGAAGCTCTAGTATGGCAGACCTTGTAAGACACCTTTGATGTGGTCTCAACCGGGGGAAAGATCGTTCTTTGACTCTGCTAAGATTTAAGATGCCGAAGAAGGAGTTGCTCAAGTAAAGGAGAATTTGAGAATTGCTCAAAGTCGATACAAGAGCTATGCTGACAAAAGAAGAAGAGAACTTGAGTTCAATGTGGGAGACTTTGTCTATCTCAAGGTATCCCCGCTACGTGGAACTATCAAATTCCACGTAAAAGGCAAGCTTGCCCCTAGATTTGTTGGACCATGCAAGATACGCAAGAGGATTGGAAAACTCGCTTACAAACTTGAGATACCTAAGAATTAGCGGGTGTACATCCCGTGTTTCATGTATCCCAGCTGCGCAAGTGTTTGAGAGTGCCCGATGAAGTGATCCCGACTGATACACTTGACATTCAGAACACTCTCGAGTATAAAGAGCATCCTATCAGAATTCTGGGTAGAGATACCAAAGAGACCTGAAGCAAAACTATTCCTATATGCAAGGTCCAATGGAGCAATCACACTGAGAGGGAAGCAACATGGGAGAAAGAGTCTGACCTCCGGCTACTAATATCCTTATCTCTTCGAAGAGTACGTTACGCTTTAATCTCAGGGGACGAGATTCTGTTAAGGGGGTAGGACTGTAACAACCCAAAAATCCACACACCAAAAATCCCAACTACAAAATTTTTTCTTCAAAACCCCATGTGATGATGAGTGACATTTGTAGGAGCTAACCCTAAGTGTTGCATTAGTCGTAATCCAACTAAACAAGCTCATAAGCATAGCATGTCACTTGTTGTATATGTGTGTGTTTAAAATCCCTAACACATACATTCTTGCTTGCATTTAATTCTAAACAAGTGAGTTGCCTTTTATTGATCTTTTGTTGTACAAATAAAAGTGACCACTTATAATTAATTTATTATGCAATAAATTAATCACCTAAGTACCACCTAAGTATGTGGGCCCCACCAACCAGCCCTAAGCTCCACCCATAATCAAGGTGCACACTTGTACATGAAACTAAATAAATTAAACCCTAACCAAATTGGCAACAAATAAAAGAGAAAGGAAAACATAATAGAAAAAAGAATAAGAAAAAGAGAAAGGAAAGAAGAGGGAGCAGCAGCAGCCCAGGCCTGCTCGGCCTTGCGAGCTAGCCCGGCCGAGCCTGCCTGCCCTCCCACTCTCACGTGCGGCCCACGAAGCCGGCCCAGCAACACCCTACCACCCGCGCGCGCACAAGCCGCTAACGAGCCAGACCCGCCCGTCAGCCATCATGCACCGCACGTCGCCGCATCAGGACAAGCTGACAAATGGGCCCCCTCTGTCAGCTGCCCAGCTACAGCATTGTCATCTTCCCCACGCTCCCTCCACCACGCGACTAGGAGCCGACCACAGAGCAGGCACGAACTCGGGGTCACGCACATCGCATGACCCTGTCCCCCACCTTAGCGCCACGCCCATGCAACTGCCCCCCCCCCCCACGCGAGGGCTGTCCGATGCGCTCAACGCATCACCAGCCATTCCGCCATCCGCCATGGATGAGCATGGAGCTCGGCTTATAAAAGGAGGACCCTGAGCCCTAGCCCTCCATTCACCTCGCTGCCGCCGTGCGGTTCGCACCAGCACACTAAGCCGAGGGACGAGAGGAGAAAGAGAGGCGCGGAGAAGGACGCCGCCACCGGAGTAGAGGAAGGCACCACCGTCTTCTTCTGTGAGCCGACGCAGCACCACACACCGCTACATGGCCACACCATCATCACCACACCACCACTCCACACTGCCTAGCACACCGCGGTGAGCACCTTGGCTGAGACCTCTCCAAGCCCATCGGGAACACCATCGCAAGGCATGCGCTCGCCGTGCTTGCAATGCCGCCACCATGGTGCGGCCACCGCATGCGCATCCGGCCGCCTCGCTGGACTAGGAGTGGCCGTTGAGCACCGCCGTGACACCTAGATGATAGATGTGTAGACCAAGAAGCCACTAGCTAGCCGCAGCGCCTTGGCCACATGCACCAGACCTCGGGCGAAGCTCCACCGTGCACCACCCCCACGTGCAGACTCCACCATGCCTTGTGGTCGTCGTCGACGCTACACTATGCCTCCTCGCTAACTATTTGAAGGAAGACGGGGCACCAGGACCCTTGGAATTGCCCCTAGATGCCTCGCCGACGAGCACCACCACGTTGAGCCGCCGTTCACCATGGCTAGAGCCCTAGGAAGCCCTAGCCATCGCCTCGACCCCACTGTCGTAGTCACCATGGCATGGGGAAGCTATTGCCTACCCTAATCAGACACCAACGCCGTGGGTGAGGCTCACCAGGGAGCTCACCACCAGCGGGAGCACGTCGAGGAAGAAGAGGGGAATTTTCCCCTCGCCGGCCACACGTCCGTGCACTTGGTGCATGTGAACCGAACCCTAGGAAGGAGTATGTGGACCAAGTCCTTCATAGATCGGCTCTGCGGTCTATGGACCAACACAGGTGGGTTCACCATGAACCGCGCCTCACCTGCGCCCGTGGACTATGGCCCGTTAGTGGCCCAGTAAGATGACGAGGCCGCACCAGCGCGCGCCATGTGGCGGGCCAAAGCCCAGCCCATATCTAGGCCCAACCGGCCTAGTTTGGACCTGACCTGAGCTGACCGTTGACCAGGCCCACAAGTCAGTGACACAGAGCCGCTGGACCCACTTTTCAGTGGGAGACGTCATGATGACATCATGCGGGTCCCACCTGTCAGTAACAAACACAGCTGAGGTGACGTCATGATGATGTCATAATGACGTCAGCTGCTGATGACCCACTTGTCAGTACCAGAGCTGATAGGGGCGTGACACGTGTCAGCACGATATTAATTCAGCCTTTTCTAATTTTCAGAAATGATTGAAACTTTAGAAATTCATAACTAATTCATACGAACTTAGAAAAATACAAGACCAGGACTAAAATTCATCTAAAATCAAGCTCCACGCAATGAACCCATGTTTGAGTGCATTTGGCTCTTTTGAATTTTCATTGCCTTTTGTGCTATTCTATAGACGTCGCTAACGCGACTATAATGCAATCGTTTGTAGACTCGGAGGAGAACTAGACGGACGAGGACCGAGAGTACTGTGATGAGTACAGAGATGACTACACTGAAGGTGCCACATCCCACCCAATCTCGTAGCACCTATTACGCATGGCTAATATAGAGCTGCTATTGCTTTACCTTATTGTTATAATCACACTATGATAGGACTTGTATGGTAGTATGCTTTCTTGATGGCCTTTACCTTGACGTAACCTTACCCCTGCTCACCCTGCTGTTAGGCTAAGTCATGCGCTTGCTACTATATTTCATTGCTTATTATTTCTACTATGCTTATATATACCATATTGATGCGTGGTGGAAACTGGAGTTATCTGGACTATGGGGAGAGTGTTGCGTGTGTGACTTGGGTGTGTGGAGGGTAAGGGTTGTGTCGACCAAGTTGGAGTATACGACGAGCCTAGGGCAAGTCTTGCCGTGAGGTGCTACTTGGGCACCCCTAGAATGGATACCTATGGTGGGTAAATGGTGATATGAGGTGGCCCTGGGTGTGAACTTGTGATGGGAGGAGCCCAGGGTGGAGGTGCTGTGGTGGCATGGTAAAACCCTAATGAAGACATACTAGTACTCAGACTTACCGGGAAGCCTTATGTACCACTCACCCTATATGCTGCGGGACGGCCGAACTACTTGGTAGGATATTGCCACTACTGCTAGGTTGATAGCGGACAGTGCAAGGAGGTATGGGGCATGGAGGATTTCCCCCACACCCTTCCAAGACTTCATGGAGACCTTGTGGACCCGCTCATGACTCACAGTTTTAGCCACCCAGACTAAACTTGGGGTGTACCAGGGCTAAATGGTAGAGTCGCATTATCCTTGGCTAGCAAGCGGCTAGAATTAGCCTAGTTGATGATGGTCAGTGAAGAAGGCGGATCTTGTGGTTATGTAAAACCTCTACAGAGTGTATGGTTGATCGATCAATACATATGCCGACTAGTCGGCTATGGACCTTTCCTGGGTTTCACTTAAACTAGATAGTGAGATGAGTCCTTCTCTTCTTCCCCCGTGAGAGAGTGTCGGTCGTAGCTAGGGCTACAGGCCATGAGACAGTGCCGAGAGGGAGTTGGTCTGTCGACTGAGCGATGGTATGGTGATGATATGGAGATGGTGGTATATCGATCCCAGGATTGAAACTTGGCTCTGGATGGAAATGGGGTGGAACGTGCATGTGGGAATGGTGTTAAAACTTGACTATACTATTATATACTTGATATGCTAATACATAGGAAACCCCAGCCTTATAGGTTCCTTGTGATTATATCCAACTTGCATCCAATTTCCACAAAGCATTGCTCATAGGGTGGGAGTGGCCAGTACAAATCATACTGATAAACTTTGGCACACAGGTTCTGCTGAGGAGTATAGCTCTGAGGAATTTGACGGTTGAGGGGTTCGTTCCTACGCTCAAGTTTTGGCGATCTTATCCCCAAGCTGTTCTGGATGAATGCTACTTTTGATTCTGCTGATGGGGCGATGTAATAATTTATATAATTCCACACTTTATGTACTCTGATATTATCGTTGTATGGATGTGGTATTCGACTGGAATTTGGGTAATATGATCTACCACGGTCATAATACACTTCGACTCTGTGGATTTTCCTTCGCGGAAATCAGGTCGTTTCACTACCCCTTCAAGAAAAATCATCCTATGGGAGCCTTAAAAGAAGAGTTTGAGAAAACTGCTTCCGCCATGTCTATCTCTCACCTAGAAAATCTGATGGCAAAGCATCATCCCAACCATGACCTGTTCGAGGAGAAGAAATTCATATCCCCGTTCATTTCACCCAAGCTTTGCTTGTGAAATAGAACAATCATCACCACCCTCACTCAAACCAAAACCGTGTCTCTCTAGCCAACAAAACATTGTTCTCGATAATGGCCGAGATTCAACACTAATCCTTCATGACATATCTCTTCAAAACAAACATTTTTATGCCATGGACACCTTGCTTAGTGCCACATTCTTTTATGAGGACTGCAACCATCTCTCGCCCCTTGTTTGCAAGCTTTTTGGAGAATGGTTGTGGAAACTTTCATTTATCATAAATATTGCAAATCCCATAGTTACATTGTGGCACTAACCTTGCAAGTTGAACATTAATGCTAAATGTTTGGTGGTAAAGCCGGGAACTATACCACCACTAATAGCTGCAAGATGAAGTTCCCATGGTCAAACTTATGACCATAAACTAAGCACTACCAGGAGATACCCCGGATTATCATAAAAAACAAAACAACAACTTTCTTATTAATAAAAGCAAGAACATGTTCTCAAGTAAGTATTCAACTTTGGGTATTCCTGTTTGCTAACCATGACAGGTTAAGATCAAGAAGAACAGAAGACATATGATGCTCAAAATCATGGGAGCTGCATTGACTACATACCTTGATGATCTTTGGTGACAGGACACACTCAAAAGGAGACCCCCAACACTACACACTTGACTTTCCAAAGGTCCGAGTGTGGGGGAGGATGGTGAGAATCTCACCACAAGGCCATCTTGGTTAAAAAAGATGTTAGCTCTGCCTTGCTAAAAAATTTGAAAAAATCTATTAAAAATGAATGATGAAAAAAATAGATGGAGAAAAAAGAAGAAGAGAAAGAAGGAGCATTCTCCTCTTCTAGACCCTTGCTATCACTAAAGCCCATGGTCCATACACACTAGTTGAGTGTGTGACCTAGACTTGGTGATAACCTGAGATGGACTATATACAGGCCGCCCCTACAGTAGCTTCAAAGCTTCCATCTACAAATGCTGCTGGTAAGAACTCAGGTATGCAAAGGTAAATAAAATGTTCACCAACTCCCTTGCTCATGTTTGTCTCCATAGGATGTAATTGCTCATACAAGTTCATGTTTCTTTTACTTATGACGAATGCTCTAGTTTGGGTGTATTTATATATGATACACCCATAGGATTTTTAAATTAAGCATGGTGCTTAGGCTAAAAGAGCATTCTTTAATCAACATTTGATGTGGTGTTAAATCTTGGATAATGAACTTTGAGTATTACTTTTACAAACAATAGAAGTAATCTACTAAGGAGATAAATTAAGGCTATGTTTATTTTTGTAAACTTTACCTTGTTTATGCTAAATGATAAAAAGTTGGATGAACACATAAAATAAAATAATAAATAACAAAAATAAAAGTAATAATATAATGAAATTAAGGCTCCCCAGTGTTTTAGCTAGTAGAGCCCATGTCTGTTTCTTTTTGTTTTCTTTGTTAAATAAAAGCAGGTACAACAATAAGTGTGGGGGTGATTTCTTAAGCATGACAAACACACATTCGAGATATCCCGCCAACATGTTGCACAAACATCGACTGATCCAACATGCAGGACAGAACAAATGGCTCAAGAGAGGATTGGCTGAACTTTTGGTTCTGTCAAACCATCTCTGACTTAGTGATGAGGACATCACTTCTTCATCACATACAAGCCAAGGAGAGGAGGAGGACCAGCATAGGCGTCCAATTCATCTTTCTCATGGTGGAGGCCCACTCCAACTGAAGTTGGAGCCCATCTCAGGTTCCAGGACCAATCTGCCTTAAACTGGTCATCCAGGACGCATCCGGACTCTGTTTTCGATGATCCACATATGGTTGGAAAGCTAATTTGATAAGGAAGCCAATCCTAGTGGTCTCACATCAAAATACCTTTGGAATCAATGGGAATTGTCAAAACAAGTCAGTGTCCAGAATCTGCTAGGGTGCTACGACACCACCTTTTGGTCCGTTGGACCATGTTCGTGTTTGAGCCCATTAGGGGGCGCGTCCAGGGGGTGACATCCAAGACTCTATAAATAGCAGCTGTTGCTCTTCTTAGGGTTTGGGTTTTGTTTAGTTCTTGATTTCCTCATGAAATAGACATTGTTTTGCTGCAACTGTGCTGCCAAGGCTGCTTGCTGTGAACCAGGGCCCTAGTTCTTGATCTTGTTCGCCTGTGGTGATTAGTCCTTTCGAATAAAGACTTAAACTTCTTCTCATTATCTTAAGCCTCATATTTATTTGCAATTTCATATTGCGTTTATCTTGTTCTTGCTTGTGTTCTTAATTCGCTTGCAGGAAAGCCTTCTTGGCGAGGTCAATCGTGTTCGCATGGTTGATAACCAACGGAGCAGTGGTGTAACAGTTGCGGGGGTCCAAATCAATTTTGGTTTGAAGCCTAGATCATGAACGTCGAGTCAACACCAATCAATGCTATCATACCTATCAGAAGATCAGGTCTAGTCTACATCAAGTGGTATCAGAGACCTTGTTGCTCATTAGGTATAACTTTGTTTTTCCCTTTAAATTGTTACTGTTTTTGCATTACCTATAGTCCACAAAAAGTCAAAAAAATATACACCACCACATATACCCTGTCCTATAGCCTCGTTGTGCCATGCAATTTCGTCTCTGTGTCGCGTGGTTCAGTTTGTGCCCTAGGTGAAGCTCTGGTTGCTGGTTTTAGATCGTTTTTAGTCTAGTTTATGTTTTTTCCTTTGTTTTTCATCATAATCAGTGAACACCTTCAAGTCTTGTTGTGTTTCCTTTATATCCATCAAACCCTAGTCCGCACCATCTAATTTGGTATACTTGTCTTCACTGTTTCCATCAAATCTTTGCTGTCGCGACCAATTTTGTGCGCATTGTTCCTATTTTGTCCTCTAATTCGGAGTCACTTTGTAAAACTGGTCTAGTTTTCGCATACGAACTCGGATTTCGACGTTTCATATATCAAAATTGATCTGAAAAATTTTTTGGATCCATCCATCCCCCGCTTTATCGGGGTCGGAGATTTTTATTTTGGTCAAAAACTAGTCACAAGATCCTCTTTTCGTGGTCACAAGTTCTTTGTCATTTTTGAGCACGTCTTCTGAAATTTCCCCAGGCCACGTCTTTCACTTGTTTAGGCTCATATTTTCTATGGTTACTTCTTTTGTGCTCCTAAGTGAAGGAAAAATATAAAAAAAAAGAAAAGTCAAAATTTCCAAAAAAAACAACGACAGCCCAAAAATAGAGAAAAAAGAGGGGCAAAAGTGGAACAATATCTAGTGGAGCACATAGAGAGCGCCATTTGAGCTGTGTTTGCGTGTGCTGATTTCTGCTTTGTTCCTAATCATATTCCTGCTGTTCACATCACCTAATATATCTGGTACTTGGAACATGAGTAGGCCAGCAACTAAGACAAGTACTTGGGATACTTATTCAGCTTTGTATTCAGTTTGTGAATTTTGTTATTCCTTGCTACTATATTGTGCCTGTCCAAGCTCCACTTTCTTTTAACTAAGTACATGTTCGCCTTGCAATTGTTACACTCAAGCTACAATGGTATCATAGTCACTGACCGATTGCACCGCCTATTGCTTTGGTAAGAACACTTGTACGACCATGGTAAGACGCTTGAGAGTTAAGTGCCTTGTTTTTCCTTGTCCACAACCTAAGTAGTCGGTAGGGATATTACTATTTGTGTTGTCTTCTTCTTTCTACTAACCATGTCAAGAAAAGCAGAAGGCAGCAACAAAGGAAATGGGGACACACCTACAGATTTCAATGACTATGTTTCTAAGAATGAGCTTTGTGCCGTTCTTGATGACAAGTTCAATGAGATCCTTCAACAAATCACCAACTTGGCCAAGAGGATTGAAGATGTTGAACAACGACATCCTGGACCATGTCCTTAAGATGATGATGATGATCTCTCTGAGGAGGAGGATGGCAACATGGAGGCTAAAGCCGAAGCTCAACGATGTGCTGAGGATGC
This sequence comes from Miscanthus floridulus, assembly GCF_019320115.1. Taxonomy (NCBI): domain Eukaryota; kingdom Viridiplantae; phylum Streptophyta; class Magnoliopsida; order Poales; family Poaceae; genus Miscanthus; species Miscanthus floridulus. Next base: position 49,162,375 of record NC_089592.1, read on the forward strand.
ACATAACCGTAATCGGTTGAACTTTAACTGATGCGGTATGGGAGGTAATAACCAAGGTAATAATGATCCTTTCTCTAAAACCAAGTTTAAGATACCTCCTTTTCTAGTTCTACTGATCCTGAAGCATATTTAGATTGAGAGATGGCTGTAGATAAAAAATTTAGCTTCCATCAAGTCCCTGAAGAATATAGAGTTAGACTTGCTACTAGTGAGATTACTAGTTTTGCTCTTTTCTAGTGGAATGATATTTGCTATAATGTTAATGTTAATGCTAATGCTAATGCTCAAATACCTCAAACCTAGACTATACTTAAACGATGAATGAAATCAAGATTTGTTCCTCCATACTATCAGCGTGATCTATAATTAAAACTGCAATGTTTAAATCAAGGTAGTATGACTTTTGAGGAATATTATAAGGAGCTTTTAATTGGTCTAGCACGTAGTAACATACAAGAGGATGAAATGGATAAGTGTTCTAGATTTTTTAAAGGTTTATGTCATGAAATACAGGATGTTCTTGACTATAAAGAATGGACTAGATTTTCCCAATTATATCATTATGCTCTTAAAGCTAAAAGGAAAGTACAGGGACGACAACCTAGGCGTTCCACGACTCCGTCCACTCCTTCACGTCCAACCGAGGTGAGTAAATTTTCTGATGTGCAGACACCACCAGCGCCTGTAAAGAAGAGTTCTTCTATCACACCTTCTTCCAGTGGATCTACTACACCTCCCTCTAGCAGCTCTTCTAAAATTGTTTGCCACCGCTGCAAGGGCATGGGACATATTGCTAAAGAATGCCCTAGCAAACGTGCATATATTGCTACTGATGATGGTGGGTATGCCAGTGCTAGTGACGAAGAGAATGAATTTGCACTTGCAACTGATCTTTATGTAGATAAATTTGCGGATAGTGCTGAAGATCCTGATGAGGTAATTGATAGTGTGACATGCACAATAAACTACAAATCAATCCTTGTTCAACGTGTTTTGAGTACACAAGTTGAGCCAGTAGACAAGCTACAACGCCACAATTTGTTTCAAATGTTCCTCATGGTCAATAATTTCCATGTTCGTGCTAGAATTGATGGAGGGAGCAGCAATAACTTAGTAAGTTCTGAGCTTGTCAAGACCCATGGTTTATCTACACGTGCTCTTCCACATTCATACCATGTTCAGTGGTTCAACAATAGTGGTAAGGCAAAGGTAACACAATCTGCTCATGTGCATTTTTCTATTGGATCATACCATGATTATGCTAATTTTGATGTCATGCCTATGCAAGCTTGTTCACTTTTGTTAGGCCTCCCTTGGCAATATGATAATAATGTTCTACATCATGGTAGGTAAAATAGATATACTTTTATATTTAAGGGAAAGACCATTGCTTTACTTCCTTTAACTCCTATTGAAATTGTGCAATATAAAAAGGAACTTGCTGAAAAGAAAAAGAAATGCCATGATAAAGACTTTAGCAAACCAACAAATGAACCATCAAGTAACATGAAAGAAGTTTTATTTGCTCTTAAATATGTTCTTGCTGGTCATGATGAACCTTGTTATGCTTTAACTTGTACATCGCCTATATGTCCACTTGGTCCTGCTTCTAGTGCTATGCTTCTTGTAGGTAAACCTTTTGCAGGAGGAGGATGAATTCCTAGCAGGGAAGCCACCATGGCAGCCGCCTTTGCGAAGGATTGGGCGCCAAGATGAACGTCTTCTTCTGGAGCCATCGTTGCTGTCATCCAATGGAGGAGATGATCTACTTCAGTCGATGACAACTTCAATTAAAGAAAGGGAGGATGATGAGGACATCACTTCGTCATCACATACAAGCCAAGGAGAGGAGGAGGACCAGCATGGGCGTCCAATTCATCTTTCAAATGGTGGAGGCCTAGTCCAACAGAAGTTGGAGCCCATCTCGGGTTCTAGGACCAATCTGCCTTAAACTGGTCACCTAGGACGTATCTGGACTCCATTTTTGATGATCCACATATGGTTTGAAATCTAATTTGATAAGGAAGCCAATCCAAGTGGTCTTATGTCAAAATACCATCGGAATCAACGGGAATTGTCAAAACAAGTCAGCATCCAGAATCTGCCTGGGTGCTATGACACCGTCTTTTGGTCCATTGGACCGTGTATCGTGTTTGGGCCCATTAGGGGGCGCGTCCAGGGGGGTGACGCCCAAGGCTCTATAAATAGCAGGCATCGCTCTCCTTAGGGTTTGGGTTTTGTTTAGTTCTTGATTTCCTCATGAAACAGACATCATTTTGCTACAACTGTGCCGCCAAGGCTGCTTGCTGTGAACCAGGGCCCTAGTTCTTGATCTTATTCGCCTATGGTGATTAGTCCTTTCGAATAAATACTTGAACTCCTTCTTGTTATCTTAAGCCTCATATTTATTTGCAATTTCAGATTGTGTTCATCCTGTTCTTGCTTGTGTTCTCAATTCGTTTGCAGGAAAGCCTTCTCGACAAGGTCAATCGCGTTCGCGTGGTTGATAACCAACGGAGCAGTGGTGTAACGGTTGTGGGGGTCTGAATCAGTTTTGGTTCAAAGCCTAGATCATGAACGTCAAGTCTCCACCAATTGACACTATCATACCTATCAGAAGATCGGGCCTAGTCTACATCACTTAGTTTCTTCTTCAACGATGGTTTGCGCAACACAACCCTCTACTCCCTACAATTTTGAGTTTGAACAAACATGGATCTTGATCACAAAAACTAAACTCAATTTATCCATGCTATCTCCTCATGATCAACACTACCCCTATAAAATTTTACAAACTATACTTTGTTAAATTTTTTGAAAAGTGACATGTTCATAACATATTTAAGATAGAAGCTTGCATAAAGTTTGTTCCATATACATACACTTATACTTGTGGGAAAATATTCTAATAGGACAATCATGTTGACTAAGTTGTTGAGAGGTGTGATATTGTTCTGACTTAGAAATCCTACCATTTCTATTCAAAGTACTTGGAGAATTTGTTGTGATAACAATGTCATAAAACCATAGTATCACATACTCCTAAATTGGTGAGCAATTCCTACCAAAGTTGAATATGGCATCTTGCAAGGTTAAAGCCTTCGACATACGTTGCTTATTATTGTATTGAGTTTGGTCAAGTCTTTTTTACCCTTCTTGAGAGATTTATCATGCTCCCAAGATTAAGATCACATACACTCCACATACACATGCTGCTCCTACACTAGGAGTACGCACAAACATGCTTTCATTTAGATCCACCAAAAATTCTACTCCCACACTGGGAGTAGACAAAAAATGTTTGTTAGGTAAATACTCCATGCTTTAAGAAGATAATGATCTCTCTAAATATGTGGTTTAGAAGAAAAGTCATGGGCTATGCAAAAAACATATGGACACATGAAGGTCCAAGTACAAAAAAATGATGAGCACATGAAGGCTCATGTATTGAAAAGAAAGAAGGATATCCATGTTTCAAAAATAATAAGTTGTAGAGAGAGAGATCATGTCTACAAAAGGAGTATAGTTTTAGTTTACCATTTTTCCACACACATGCACATCTTGATCTAAGAGTATGACACCTCTCTCCTTGGATCCTCGATTTGACTTTACAGCATATGCAATACAAATATGCTATATTGTTCATCCCTACCTAAAGCTCCACATAAACCTTTTTAGAAGGAGGAGAAAACAAAATAAGGCAAAACTCTACTATGCCTTGGTAAGGAGTTATACATCATTGAGTGATTTGAGAGTGCCATTTGAGGAGTATAAGGTGAACTATGCTTTTCTTGAGAAAAACTTTCAAAAACTCCAAGTTACTAAGATGTGATTTGGGAGATGACTTTGTTTCAAGAATTATTCCACTTTTCAACCACCCAAGGAAACATGTTAGCTAACGCCACATATCCCACTTGTGTAAGGAATGTGTTAGAGTAAATCTTATGTAAGCCATATATCTTAGGATGTTGTGCTCATGATTACCTTTATCTCTAAGCTTTGCTCGAGGAAGAGCAAAGGGCTAAGTGCGGGGGAGCTTGTTGGCGGTTCTTAACTCATATTTTATATCGCCAACACTTATATAAAATTCATCAAACCCAATCAACAAAACTAGAAATGGGACTTTCAACTAATCATTTCCACAAGTTTTGGTGAAATATTTGTTTGAAGGTGACCAACATAAAAATGTATCAAAATGAGCCTAAAGTACATCACCCACATAATTTAGCCCAAACAAAAGAGGAAGGAAAGAATAGAACCTAACATAACTGGACCGAAAGCACCATGGGAACACGCTCCAGGTCTAGTCAGGAGCCCACCACGCAAAGGCGGTGGCGATCAGAGCCGGACAAGGGTTGGCCACCCCCTAGGGTCGGCCGCCCCCCACCTAGCACCGCTTGTTGGTGGTCTTCCCATGGTGGTGGCATGCGGGCATGCGACAAAAATAGCTGAGAACTAACCTCCCATTGCTCCACTGCCTCAATGCATGGAGGCATGCGAAGAAACACAACTCCACTCCATCTCCACAATTGATCCTATGATGGTTTGATCCAAGGGCTGAGGTGAAGAGGCACATGGATTGCTAACAAGGTGCATTGAGAAGCCTCCATTCCTCCTCTCAACCTATAAACACCCCCTCACTCCATCTCATTCAGAACACAACACAAGAGGGACACAATGTGACAAGAAGAGAAGAGCTCCATTCCTATCTTAGCTCTTTAGCTAGTTTAATGTAGGGAGTGAGTAAGAGTGGCGAAGTACCGGAGTTGTCAGCTACCTCCACTTGTGTACTTGGGGCCCCTTGTACACTTAGCGGAAGGAATGCCAGAAATCATTGGCTCCTCTCCACTTGTACCTCTACGAACCGAATACTACTTGAAGTATAAGGTTCGTGTTTATCTTAGGTGGTGAGTTCTACTTTAAGTTAGTCTTGTTAATTATTTACTTACAGGTTCATTGTTTGTCCTTGTGATGAATATTCTAGTAAAGGGCCCTGATAAAGACAAATAACCTTGATCGATGCTAGAGTAATAGTCGATAGCGTAGACGTGGTGTCTAGGCTAGATGCTACATTCATTTGCCTCATACTCCATGGTTGAGGGGTATGCAGCAGGTGGTGACAGCCCTGTCCGTCCCTTGTAATCCCCCAAGTCTAGGTATGGTGTAGAGCCATAGACTGGCAATGCTTGGTAGACCAAGTGTTATTCAGTGTCCGAAGCAAGTCTCTAGTGGCAAAGCTATCTTGACTTAGGATCTCTATCCTCAGAAAACCTCACTATTGAGCTATCATTCTTCTTGTCATCCTTTGTGAACTAGCTTAAGAGACTCTTACACCTCTATTCCTCATGGAAATATGATACCCTGAATACTTTTGGGTGAAATGCTACAACAGTAATTCCATGCGCTTGCAGATTATTTCTGTATGCGTTAAGAAATACCAACAGTGGTGAGTGGGTCTCATGTATCCTCATGCTCCCGCTCACCATTCACCGAGGACATGTCCGAGCACTCTTTAGGCTGCATTACGAAGGAGTCGAAGGACGATCACTAGCATGGGTATGTAACTCTAATCCCTAAGAGCCAGAAGCTGATGATACACACCAGCCGCTATGGCTTGCTAGTCTACCCCTTTGCCTAGAGAGTGCGCCCTATGGTTGGACATAGTCCATCATCAGGGAGCATGTCCTTGCTTGGGCCAACCACCATCCACATAGGATGTATGCCATCGACAAGAAGATTGCCCGGCATCGCACGTTGGTGAGGAACCAGTGCTAGATCATCAATGGGGCCAGCCACTGACAATTCCATGCCATGCGGTGCTGGTTAGATTGGTTAATCATTTTCCTTCTAAATCTCATCACTCTCCTCCTTATCATCTGGGCTTTCAACTTGTATTGCATTGTGCAGCAATTCCTCCATGGCAATGCCACCGCCCGTCGTGGGGCTTCCCACCTGTGGTGTCGAAGAGTCATCCCATCACCGTTCACCGCCACTAAGCTCATCTATCCCCGCGCAGCCCTCTGGTTCTGAAGTGGGCGAATCTTTAGGCGACAAAAAATATTGAAAGTTATTGAAGCATTACCACGAGGTCCGAGCATTGTGGTGTGCATCCAGGCTGCACGCCAACCGGTGACTTGGTGGCCGCACATGCTGCTCTTGTCATGGCCCAGCAGGAAGCCGCCTAGGCATGAGAAGACAAGGCAGCTATGGTGTCTGAAGCCATTCATCAAGTGGATACCATAGCGCTAGCCACTGCCCAGCTTCAGTTTGGCAAGGTGGTGAACATCCGGGTGGTGGAGCAGGGTTTTTCGCCAGGATCGGATGATAATGAGATCGATGATCTCATCGAGAGCCTCCAGCCAGCCACCAATGGCATCTTAGCGAAGGTGAACGTGGAGCAGATCCTGCACGCCCGCCTTAACCCCTGATCTGTGGAACGTATCAGTAGTACTAGTAGTCATGACTAGGTTTGCGCTGTGAGACGCCCTTGCAAATATGTGAACATTTATTTGCATGTCTGTGTGAACTTTTGCTGCACTTTATATTAGGTGGTTTAAACTTTGTTGAGCATGGTCTAGCCCCTGTAGGTTGCTTTTTGCTACAAATTTCTTTCTGTAGAGTTCATACGAGCAAGTCTCATTTTTTCTAGTTTTCCTATGATGCTTGTTATTGTGTCATTTAAAATTTTAAGTTTGGACCCTATTTTTAAATCTGGGTTGGCGCGTAAGATTGCCGGCCACTGAGAAACAACACGGGCTAGACTTTAGTGCACCATGCAACATGACATACATCAAATGGACTTTGTTTACTCCTCTACTAATTTTCCAAGAACAAGGGAACATAGGGAATGTAGTAAGGTCTGCTGATGAACTCTAGCAGGACGCTATGTCTACCATACAAATAGGTATGGACTAATAACACAAATAATTAGCTAATTATTAGAAATTGTTAGAGATTGCATTCTTTATTCCTTCTAATACTTTATTAGGAGTTGTAAAACTTCATGTTTTTTGGAAAAAATATTGGGTACTCTTGGAGATCCTCTAAGCACCCAATCTTGAAGAATGAGCACCTCGCAAACTTGAAGCACCCCTAATCGAGTATGGAGCCCCTAAACAGGAGAGAACCAGATGATTACAGATCTTCTGTTAACACAAGATCTATAAGAAGATCTACAATCATCTGGGTCAAGCTCCTGTTCAACGGTAGCACCTCGCAAAGGATGGAGAAGGAGCACCTCGCAAAACTTGCACCAGCATCTCAGTGAGGTGCTTTATACTCCATAATCTTACTACCTCTGAGGATCGAGGGATGCGGATCTACATCTCGATGCTCAAGTGTAACAAGATTATGGAATCTAAAGCACCCAATCTTGAAGGCCTTATCTAAACACTAGCATCCCTGTGAGGTAATTTATCTCCATCTTGAACCTCTCATGGGCTCTAGGGCATGAAAGGTGCAAGGAGGAAGATAAATCACCTCTAGGTGATGAGGAAAGATGGTTGGCTCACGAGTGTGTTGATTCAAGAGTGTGTGGATTGAACCCAAGAGGTGCATCTAGACCTGAGTTAAATAGGCTAGCCGAAGATGGAGAAGTGCAAGTAATAGTGATGCAAGTAGTTGGGAATTAACTCACGCTGACTTTACCGCTGATAGACTAAATCTGACCAAGCCGATAGACCAAATCTGACCGAGCCGAACACATCTCACTCTTCACTCTTCAGTCTGCCCCATGACTGTTGTGATTGCTTGGATTGGAATCAAATAAGTATAGAAAAGACCTATCACAACTGCACTAGGCATTGAAGTCTCAAGTGTGTCAGAGGCTCTTTTTCTTGATTCACTTCTTGTGTCCAGCTTTCCTGTCGCATTCGCTTCACTCTAATATTTTACTGCACTCGTAAGAAAGTTCGATGCGGCACATTTCATCTTGTCGAACACAATACAGTACAGAGCTGTGAGTAAAACTATTGCCTATGGAGTGCACTCAATCAATTTGTATCAGTGGTAGTAGTAGTCATGAGTCGCTTTGATCTGTGTTAAACCCAACTCATCTTTTTTTGTGTATTTGATAAGATTTGTTGAACTTGTAAGAACCATGCATCAAAGATTTTTTTTATTCAGAATTTTTATACTTCACAAGAGCACATAAGGTATGTCCGTCTAAAATCTTGACTACCCAGACGACATACTCATGCATTCCCATGCAAGCGCGTGCGTAGGTGGCATTAGCAGCCTGTTATAGTAGGGGACATCGCCTTCCGGCCCAGTCGCACTAACGTGACGGACGAAGCCCCACCGCTACCCATGCAAACGTCTCAGTTGTGGGGTGGTCGATGGCCCCCAAACTATAGCAGTAGAGACAAGGGGCGAGAGGGAAGGTTATACACCTGCTGCTTTCTCTCTCTAGAGCTCTTGATTCCATGGGGCATATGACATTTTGGTTTCCTATGACTAAAATTTAGCTACTAAAACCAATGACAAACCTTTGGTCACCCATGTTTGGTTCTAGTGACTAAAAGTGAAAAAATAGGCCCAGAGTGTACGTAGCAATCAGTCTACCCCTTGACTACCATGACCACTTGGATTGGAGTGAAATAAGTACTGAAAAGACTTATCACAACTACACCAGGCATTCAAGTCCCAAGTGTGTCATGGTGGTCAAAAGCTCTTTTTCTCGATTCACTTCTTGTGTCTAGCTTTTCTACCGCATTCGCTTCACTCTCATATTTTACTATACTTGCAAGAAAGTCTGAATGCGGCACATTTGATCTCGTCAGGACACTATATAGCACAACACTATAAGTAAAACTATTGCGTACGAAGTGCACTCGACACAACATTTGTATCAATAGCAGTAGTCATGAGTGGCATTCCCCTTCCGTCGATTGACATTAACCAAAATCATGCTTATAGATGGCAACTAGTTACCATACCACGGATGTGTACTCTACAACAAACGATCACCAATTTCCCTCGACCACATCCCTCTAGTATATTCGATGAAATGGCAGTTTACCTATTTCTTGTAAACCATTTGCTCGCCTGATAGTCCGAGCAGCGTAAATTTGAATGGGTCGGACATGTAACTAGTTTCAATTTTTTTCCTTTAAGGATTCAACGAATGTATTCATACAAAACATGTTTCTCTATATAACATGAGATATGTTTGGCCCGGTCAGATTTATGATGCTCGAACTTTCTTATGTGTGCTGTAAAATTTGAATAGCTATGTGGCTCCTCCATTAGGCATTACATCGACGTGAGATTTGATCAAATGAATTCCGTTATGCATGTTTACCATACTATAAATCAGAAATAGTACCAGGAAGAAACCTGTAGGCAAAACCAACCAACAGCGACTAGAAACCGGCTACCAAATGACCAAAGCACCTAATCTACACCATGCTTGAGTTTAAACCCACCTAATACAAAGTTTAACAAAAGTAAACACAATAAGATACATAAGGAAGAATGCAAGGGAAGATCTACCAAATGACCAAATAAGACTTCACAAATCAAAAAATGTACTCCCTCCGTACTCCCAACATAAGGAAGATACACCAAATGCAACGTGAGATACATCAAATGCAACGTGAGATACACCAAATGCAACCTTATTTACTCCTGTAACACCCTAAAATTTGCTTCTCTTAAAATAGAGCTAAAATGATTTAATTTTGTATTTTTATCCTCATGAAAACATGGGGAAATAATAATTTTCATTAGATTAAAATTTATCTTAAGGTAGAAACGTGTTTGTTGCATTCATGTCGGTCGCACCTTGTGTTTCTATGTGCAAAATGTGTGTGTTTTTAAATACGTTTAGGAGACCAATATCTATCTCTAGGAATTTTCTAGCTTCTTTCTAGAATTTAATTCCTACCTCCTTCACCTTAATCTTTATGTACCAAGTTCCCAACAATCTTTTCATGAGCTTCAAATACTTTATTTGGGTTCATCAAGTTTCAAAGTGTCTCTAGGAAATTTTCCCCAAATTTTCGGAGGTCTCGGAGTATTTTTTGTGGCTTAAATATCAATTCTAGACTTTTCTAGAATTATTTTATTCATGAAATTAATTAATTCTGAAAATAAATAATATATCTCATTTTCCAACCAACTCTCAAAGCCCATGTGCAATAATCCTAATAAATCTCAAAGGCTCATGCATTTATTTACTAATAGGCTTTAATGATTATTTAGGTCCATTAGTAAATGTGGAGGGTGCAACATCAATTAGTATCATATTGCTAGTTGATGTTGATGTGGGAAATTTTCTCCCTATAAATATGTACCAACCCCTTGGACAAAGCACAACAAAACTACCGTAAGGGGACCCCTAGTTTGAGAAATCCGTCGTGTAGTAAATTAGATTTTTCTCCTCCTTCTCTCGTCGTCGCCGTCGTCGTCGTCGCCACGCTGCTTGACATCGTAGACCCACCGTCAATTGCAAGAAGGCCCTAGTTGAGTTTGTCGTCTTCTCCTCTTATTCCCTATGCTCTCGGCTCATCAAACCGTGGCCTCTAGGGCCCAAACCAAGCACTCTGGGAAGCTTCTCGCCGCCAGAAATGGAGCTCCGCCGCGCCGGTTTTCTTCTTCAGCCAGGTGACTCTCTCTCCCCGTCCTTTCTAATCTAGGCCATCCAAATTCAATCCAACAGTCCAAGGTCACTCGCAGTCCATGGCTCACTTCCAGAATACGTTTTCCTATTCCAAAAGTTTAGTTTCTTTGTAGTAGATTCAGAATACGTTTTCTCTTTCGGAAAGCGTAAAATCCCTCTTTTAGATTCTGAATACGTTTTCTTCTTTTGAAAACGTAGTTTCTTCGGTTAGATTCAAAATACGCTTTCATCTATTTACAGTTTTGGCACTAGTCTTATTTAGGCCATAAAATCTTCATTTTAACTCTGTTTTGATCCATTCAAGTTGCGTTAGATTCGTAATTGAGTAATCTACATGTTCATCCTAGTGTTAAATATATTTTTAACTTCTGAAATCTGAGGTTAGATTTAATCTATTATTTTATTAAAGGAAATCTTGTTTAATTCATAACTTTTTCGTTATAGCTCCAATTAGAGTGTTTTTCGCTTCTAGTGTGTTCGTAGTGAGACTGTCGATTCATTTTACAAACTTTTCATCTTGATTTTATGTTTGGTATACTATTCTAATTTAGATCTATTGTTTGCTTCATGTATGATTGCATGGATGCTTGTGTGGTGCTCTATGATCATGTCCAGTCGGTGAGCTATACGTGGTGAATCAAGAAGTAGATCTTTGAAGGTTTGAACTAGAAGAAGGATCTAAGTTTAAGGCAAGTATAGCATGGGATCTTCCTTATTGTCCTATTCACTTTAATAATTTAATCATATGCATGTGTCTACCTTGGCAACCATAGTAATTTTCCTAGTTATTTGATATCCTGGATTCCTTGATTCCTACGGGTTATTACATTGGGTTGTATGATGCTAGTGCTCAACTAAAGTCATGATCTTGTAACTTGACTAATGGAATATGCAATAAACATTAAAAGATGCTTTTTAGCAACATGGAACAAGGGGGCTAGAGTATTGGGCTATTTTTATGGTGCTCTAGATTCCTCTCCCTAAGGACTTATCTATAAGTGATCATCCAGGGACTTACAGTACAACTGTGAGGGCTACATGGCTATGGCTTTAGCTCAGTATAAGGTCCTTTTCTAGCTTGTTAGTTGTTACCTTTATGGTATAAGAGGGGCTTCAATAGGTATGATCTTGGCTTGCCAAGAGGGTGCACTTTGGTTTCTTGGTATTTGTTAGTCACCCCTTAGACGGGGGTTCATGCTTATTGATGGGGAAACCTTAGAGGCCCTAACTTAGTTAGACGAACCTTTGAAAGGCTTCATAGTGAACACTACTGACCCTCCTTGGTAGTGGGTCAAGAGGTTGGCCGCCTCGGGTGAAAGGGTAAATCACGACTCACAATGAAAGTGTACAATATAAAACTAGTATATCAGCCGTGCTCACAGTCATGAGCGGCCTTGGACCCTTATGGAATAGATGATGAACACTAATGATACGGATGATGAAGATGCTCACTAATGATTACTGTTTATGCTATTCATTATTCATGTTTACCTGATTATGTGTTTACATGGGCTTGTGATAAACTTGTTGCTACTCAATTGCTAAAATCATGACTCATTAAAAGCTAATCGTAGTTAAACCAGTGTCAGCCTTTTAAGCCTCATGAACCCCATGTTACATTTGTCGAGTATGACATATACTTACGCTTGCTTTACTTTTCAATTATTTGGAAAAAATCCTAGATGGGTACTAGATTGCTAGTCTAGAGGAGTTAGGCTTGTGATCAACTAGTCAGTTATCCCTGTGGATTGGAGTCTTCACCCAAAGATCAGAGTTGTCTTTTCCGCTGTTTGTTGTCTAAGATTATATCCTTTATACTAAGTATGTTATATATTTAGCATTGTCTTTTGATATTACCCTTATTTGTAGCTATATGTGAGATTTGACTTCCTAGGCTCACATATGGTGCGTATCTGGTTTTATTCTTAAAACTAGGTGATACAACTCCTCTACTCGTCGTCGGTATCACTGTCCTCATCCTTGTCCTCATCCTCATCGTTGGTATCATCATCATTGTTGTCCTCCTCAATAGCCATTAGGCCCTTTTGCTTGTCAACAATGATGTGGTTGGCCACCTGCTCAGCATCAGGCACGAACCAGGTTGCGCCAGTGCTCCTCGGTGTTGTAGGCGGTGCTAATTCCCTGAGTCACGATGGTAGTGTCGAAGCCATCTATCTATCTTTGGTAGCAGGCAAGGATGTACTCCTGCATTGTCCACATGATTCTTGTTCAGGTAGACTGGAAGTTCTTCTAGGACATCAGGCGAGTTGGTGAAAAATAAAGACAGTAATTGCTCACCTTTTCAACCTAAGGCTGGGGTGAGGGTGCCCTGATTGATATTTTCTACCACACTCTTGATCTTCTAGAAAGCCTTAGTCATGATGCCAATGGCCCAATCAGTCTCTATCTCCAAAGGGATCCATCGAAGCTCATCTTGATTCACCATGAGCACTGGCATCATCCTCCTTCACCACGAGCATGGCATCATCCTCCTTCACCATGGGCATGACATCATCCCCCTACCTATGCACTGCTTCAGTAGAAGGCTCACCCTTCACCATGGCAGTGGCTAAGAGTGAAGCAGGTTTAGAGAAGGCAACTGAACATTCCTGGCGATTTTAGATCTACATTGGGAATGGGAGGGAACGAGGAAGGAAGGAAATCAAGCAGAGTTGCGGAAGAGATCGTGGCGGTTAATATATCACTTCCACAGAGGAGCCAATGGTGATTTGGTGTTTTTTTGTGAACAAAAAGGAGCCATTGGTGTTGAAATATTACTGCACATGCAAGAAAGTCCAACCTCAATAGGTTTGAACGCGTCTGACACACTACACAGACTTTAGCTTACATTACAAATAAGTTAAAGTTGCTGCAAATATGACCATCCATCCAAGAGAAAATTAATATGTCCATAGACAATCAAACAACATTGATCCATTTTAACATGTCATGACAGAGAGATACATCAAATGCAGCTTTATTTACTACTTTGCTAATGACTCCAACTTCGAGAACAATTGAATAGAGGGAAGATAGTATGGTCTCTCGATGATTTCTGGTAGGATGTCATGTCTGCCATATGGAAAGTAATGTGTAGGGATGACATGAACTTTTTCTATTGTCCATGTTATATGCGATGATGGCTCTTTCCACCCCAACCCAACAAAGAAAACCAAATTCGATTCTAGGTGAACTATAACTGCTGTGCAGCATGACTCAAAATCAAACTAACCCATTTGTTTCTTAGTCTTTCCAAACAACTTACACAAGCTGATAGTATGCTTCAATGTCCATTTATTATTAGTACCATAGTCTTCAAGGATCCAGATTGAAAGCTTGGACATATTGCGACCACCAATAGTACATTAACACAAGTGACCCTGAGCTTGATGGATGGAGCGTGAAAAAATCACACGGCCTGTTAGGAATTTTCCTCCATGACTTTCCCTCCATATCCACAACAAGTATACTGACGGTAACCCTCGCATAACCCAATATAGTGCAGACAACCGTTAAGAAACATAATTGCTAATTTTAAAAATGTCAACTCAGCCTCCTCACCCCATTTAGATTCCTTAGAGATCTAACCTGTAGTTTTAGATAAGTAGATATCCACACCCACACACTGACCATCCTCCTCCATATATTCAAACACATGGAAGTGCGAGGAGACTATCAGATCGAACCCCAATCGAGCCTCACCAACAGAATGGATTCTAGATGACAGTACCTTCAACTTTTGGGTTGCCAGATTGCAGACGACATAGTGGTATCCATCAGCCCCAAGGCACCAGCATAGGATGAGGTCAGTTGCAGCAATCTAAGATAGATAAATTGTTCATGGTGAAGGGCAAGAAGGACAAGGAGGGGTAAACACTTGATGCTGGTGAAGTTTTGTTGGTCGTAGATTCCATCGTAGAAGAAGCCGGCCATAGTCTAGGGCATCAACTTATGGTTGTACGAGATGAGGCATTTCCAAAAGCGACAAACACATTTGTAGTAGAATAAGCAGTGTGTAGTGAGGCGGCAGAGGATCTCGACAAAGGCATCATCCATGAGGCTAGCCAGTGCGTTCCTCTTGTTGGGGGCCTCCTCCATTTCATTAGTGTACATGCAGTAGGATGAGAGCTTGCTTAGTAATGAGATCACTGAGGAGAAAAATAATCCAACAAAGATCCATCAGTGAAGTCGACAACTCATACCAAAGTGCAACTTTAACAACCATTAACAATTTTCATAGGTATAACCTCATTTAAATTTAGAGTAGCACCACATAAATATATATAACTCAAACTAGAGTAGCAGTTAATGGAGTTGTAACCATTACAATTCCAGCTAAATCAAGTCTAACCATCACACTTACAATCAGTACACGAGCTCAAAGCTTCTTCCATAGGAGACAGAAAAAGATTAAGAGGACTACAATTACAATAGTTTTGAAGGACAAAGAGGGTGGAGCAGCTGTTGGGTTTTGAAGATAGAAGTCATCATCATGAGCTAAGGGTGGATTTGAGTTGGTTCTTGACTTGAAGGTAGCAATTCCTTCTTCATAGGAGTTGTACTTTTTTTTAACAAGCACCACAAAACCTATGAACTTGTTCCTAATAGTTAGGCCAGTTGTAGTAAACTTTCGGCTCACGGCCATTGAACACAACATAGAAAGGACTGACTCATCTCAAATCTACACAACCCAAATAGGCTTGCCTCAGTTTTCACAAGTAGAATGTCAGTGAACAAGTGGTAGTGATTATCATTGGCATCAGTAGCAACATGTGCAGCTCAAACATTAGTGGCCATAGTCATGTGAATGATGGACACAAAGCATTGATTTGCTTTCAATGCCTTCATCTTGTTTGGAACCAAATGGATAACTTGGTTGTCAACAAGGAAAAGACATAGAAAGAAAACATATGAGCTGCATCCTAATACATCCAACAGCCATGTAGACATCATTAGCATAGAAATGTGGCCTCAAATATGTTACAAGTTCAAAATACCATAAGGACTCACTGGTGGCACTGGAGCATATGAAACAGAAATGTAGAATCAAGCAAGCACTGGACAAAAAATAGTATAAGGCATAAGCGAAAGGGCCTATTTGTTTGCCTAGACAGATCTGCAAGTGACGCGCGTCGGCAGAAAACCAACCAGTGCCACCTCCTAGTTCTTTTCATCATCATTGGTCCAACCAAATCTAAAATGCTATAATGTTTCTTGTATACCTCATGTTCAAGCAAGGACCAAAATAGTGAAGCAAACAGGAAAAGGCGAGAAAGGAGACCTGCGGATCGGATATGTCGCCTCTACTGCGGCACATGATAGACATGAGGTGCCAATGTCGTCGTGCTCCACCGGGAAGACCCGCCGCCTAGCCTCCAAAAGGACGCTTGAGCCACCATAGCACACTAGGGATCCTCCACTGGCAGCCGCCGCCGCAAGTTCAACGGGCACAGATTTATTTCCACTTGCAGGGGATATAACCAATATATAAGTCAACCTATCCACACAGAGAACATATACTACTCCAAAGACATGTCAACACAACCAGACATCTAGCGCAATAGTGAAGATGGTCTATTCCTTGCTCTAGGTCCTAGGTTCAACTCCTAGCTCTCATGGTTTTTTTTAGTTTGAATTTATTAAGCCCCGGCTGGCAACAAGTGACACGCAAGCCAGTCGAGTCCCACATGTCGGATACAGATAGAGAAAGGTACCATTAGGTCCCACAAGTTGGACATGTGACACGCAAGCTGTCGAGTCCCACAGGTCAGGTGGAGATGGAGAAAGGTGCCATCAGGTCCCACAAGTCAAATGGAGAAGTGTCCACAAGCACAAGTGACACGCAAGCCGTCAGGTCTCACAAGTTAGATGGAGATAGAGAGGCTCCACACGTACACGTGACACATAAGCTGCCAGGTCCCATAGGTCGGATGGAGATGGGTCCCATAGGTACATGTCGCATGGAGAAAGATCGAGCGTAGACTTTTATGACGAATTGTAAGCATTACGGATGAGTAACTTCAGGTCCCATAGGTACACGTCAGATGGAGAAAGTACCGCATGGAGATCTATGATGAGGCACCGTCCTTATAGATCAGTAATTAGTTCAATGATGAAGCCCTGTTCATCATAGTTCTGAATAAGATCGTCATAGATGAGTAGGAACAGTTGCACGAGTGATCTGTGACGAAAACCTATTATGTTTTTTGTGATGATACATGATTTCATCATAGATAAAGGGGGCTCGAGGATCATTATCAATGATCTATGATGAATCCATCATAGAAGTGGATATTTCTAGTAGTGTATGCATTTGAATCCAAGATCACATAATTGAGCCACGGATAGCAAATTGAAGTCCAAGCTCTCTACTAGCAACACATTGGATATGCTCAAGTCATTGGATATTGCAATCTTACCAAGCCCTTTGACCTTGCATTTGCCATTGTGACCAAATGTGATACTATCATAACCATTGCTATCATTGGTGTTGATTGAGTTGAACAATCTTGCATCACCATTCATGTGTTGAGTGCACCCACTATCAAGAACCCAATGCCTTCCTCTGGCTTTATAATTGACCTACAAAAGAATATCAATTCTTTTTAGGTACCCAAACTTGCTTGGGTCCTTGAAGGTTAGTTACTAAGCTCTTTGATACCCAAATGGCCTTCTTCTTTAGGCCCAACATGGATGTACGAACAAACTTAGCCTTCACACCATTGGCACCCTTAGTGAGCAAGTAACAAGAATCAAATCTAATGGAGGATACAATAGCATTCTTCTTGTTCTTGAAATTATGCTCTTTATGACCAACTTACTTGCAACTAGTGCAAAACTGACCATTGTTCTTCACAAAACTAGTCTTGTGAGGAGCAAAGGTTGCCTTGCCTTTCTGGGGGGTATAGCCTATAACACCCTAGTGTTAAGCATTGCATTTAGCACTTGCATTTCATGAGCACAAGCATCATCCAAGCATTCATGAGCATTAGCATATAGCCTTCTTTTTTTTAGCCTGCGTCATGTCCTGGTAGGGCGGCGGTTCCCTTTTGTCGCAATCGGTCTTCTCGGGGGCATGTAACCATAGGATTCGGGAGGTCGAAAAGATTTTTCTTGATTCTAGTACCTAGGATCCAATCGGTCCACCATCGTACTGCGACCGTGTGTTTGGTCTCCTTGTGAGTCCAACTTTCCTTGAGCCCCCACGCATAGCAGGGGTCCGGTCGAGGGTTGGCTCGTCTTCATGATCGTCGTCCCTCAAGTGTTTTGTTCGATAAAATAGAGGGGCTGAGTCATGCCATATTTTCCTTGGTGGACAAAACATGGTGCTCGATGAGCTATTAACGCGCTAGTCTGAGTGGGGCCCCAATTTCTCATTTGTGGGGGTCCGACATGGATCAGCCGGTGACCGACTCCAGACTCTTGGCAGTCAATCCATATAGTTCTTGGGTCCATTCGACTGGTCCTGAGGGCTCATTACCTTTTTTGAGGAAAAACCATGGACTAGGAACCGACTAAAGACTTGAACATGGGTCGGGATGCCCGCGATGCTCATGCGCCTAGGTACTGGCCACTAGTCGGTCCATCCCTTTCCAGTCCTCACTCTAAGGGCACCCCAAAGTGGCTATAAGCCTGTCAGAGGGCCAGCCTTCAAACTCCTGGGCCTAAATGGGTTGGAGCAGCATTTTCAGCTCCATATCCCACCATACCTACGATGGTTTTTGGCCCATTGAACGGGCAAACCATCATCCGGCGTATCCTTTGAGGGCGTGGATAGAGATTGCATGCGCACGATCTTTGGAGGGAGGTTATGGGATGTGGCATAGTGGGCACATGAATCTAGATGGACGGTTCACCTTCTTGCCCTGCTCCGCCTTATAAATAGCGGCATCCCCCTTCACGTTTCTGTACACCAAAACCATAGCCTTACCTTCTCCGCTTCTCCACCGCCGCCATTTAGATCTGCCATAGTTACTAGTCTACCACCAGAGCCTTAGATCTATAGCCTCCGCTCCTCCGTAGCCACCTCCATCCTCCATGGATTCATGGCATCGCTCTAATGTTACCTACGCGCACATGGAGGGCCTCATCAAGCATGGTCTTCTCTACGGGAGGACCAATGCGGCGGAGTGGCTTGTGCCTAGCC
This sequence comes from Miscanthus floridulus, assembly GCF_019320115.1. NCBI lineage: Eukaryota > Viridiplantae > Streptophyta > Magnoliopsida > Poales > Poaceae > Miscanthus > Miscanthus floridulus. The sequence continues at coordinate 49,181,142 of NC_089592.1, forward strand.
ACGAGGAGGCGCTGGCACCACCCGATGGCTATGTCATCTCCTTCACGCTCTTCCATGACCATGGACTCATGGTTCCTCCTCACCCGTTCTTCTAGGGTCTGCTGCACCATTATCAGATCAAGTTGTAGCACTTGAACCCTAATGGGATCCAGCACATCGCGGCCTTCATCATGGTGTGTGAGGGATACATAGGGATTGAGCCCCACTTCGAGCTCTAGAGATATTTCTTCTCCATCTCCTTGATGAAGGAGACAGGCCAGGAGACCCCGGTGCCAATGGGATGTGCGGGCATCCACCTTTGGGTGCTGCGGGCGGCCGAGTACTTGCACTGCTAGCTTTCTAGATCCAACAAGGGGTGGCACTCGCATTGGTTCTACATGAAGGATGACCCTACCGCACCCTTGCCTCTCTTCTCTAGGCATCTGATCAAGGAGGTTCCGCCATCAAGGCCATGGGGCCACCCGTTAGGGAGAGGAGGATGTGTGATCTCCTCGAGGCCATCATGTTCCTAAAGACCCATGGCCTCTGTGGGGCCAGCGTCATTGGGAGGTATCTCACGAGGAGGGTAGTGCCCCTGATGGCACGTGTCCTCCTGCTGTATGGGATGATGTCCGACGCGTGTCCCGTCAGGATAACGCTCGCCTAGGAGCCGCTCCACAACAGTGAGGTTGCGCAGTGCATCAAGGAGGCCACGAGAGAGGCCGATGCCATGTTTCTAACAATGGGGCATCCTATGATGCGGCTAGATGCGGGCTTCATCGAGCTATCGATGGGGTTAGTCTTCTAGGACTCCATCGCGCCGCTGCCAGAGCACGTAGCTGTGAGGGCGACGAACCATGTCATGGATGAACAGTGGAAGAAGAAGGACGATGAGGAGAAGAAACGGCCATCGAAGCAGCAAGCAAAGCTATAGCGAAGGAAGCGACGTCAAGGCTCGTCGGAAGAAGAGGAGGAAGAAGAAGAAGAAGAGGAAGATGATGGCTCCATGCCGCCCATCCCGTGGGATGATCTGGCCACCGAGGACGAGGACCCGCCTTCGCTGCACGCGGGGCCCTTCCCATGGCATGTCATGAGGCAAGAGGGGGAGGGTGTGCCCCCTGAGCTGGCAAAAACAAACTGGACCCCCATGTCTGAACCTTCGACGGTGGCCTCAGAACTGGTGGAGCTAGGCCACCCTGCCTCATTCGGGACTTTAACGATGGCCCCAAAGCCGGTGAAAATAGGTCGCTCTGCTCCATCTGAGCCCTCGGCGGCATCTTCGGAGTCAGTGGGGGGTGGCCGTGTTGATTCATCCGAGCCCTTTAAGCTGAGGGAGGGCTCGAAAGCAGCAACATGCCTACGAGGAGCAGCCAGGGTCAGGCAAGCTGGCCCCAAAACATCCTCGTATGATGCCATCAAGGTGAGTCAAGAGTTCCTTTGTCCTTTTATCTTAATGAACTTTTGCCACAATCTGACCGTCATGTCCCTTACAGCGTCGGAGGGCATGGGACTCTCCTACGGCTTGCTTCGAAGAAGATTCTCCTAAGATAAACAGCGCTAGGAGCCAGCTGGGGTCGGCTGGTGGTGAGTGCAAGTGGCGTCAGGGCAGCCATGACATTGACCGAGGAGGTGCTGCTGGTGGTTGTATCCACGTGAGAGCAGGTAGAGGAGGGCGCGTCCAGGGCGCCCAGTGGCGGGTGTGGCACGGCCAATTGTGCCCTCGGTGTCCATAGGCAGGAGGAGGTACGGCCAGAGCCACTGTTTGAGCAGGTGGCCATGTCCATAGTAGGGTAGACGGAAGGGGGCGCACCCGAGGCATCCTTCATGGATGTGGCGATGGGGCAGGCCTTCGTGTCTGCGTCACTAGAGAGGTCGGTGCCGCTTGAGGTCGATGTGGGGACGTCTTGGTCTCTCGTCCAGGTGGCTACCATCGATGAAGTGATAGAGGAGAGGGAATGGGGGAGCATCCACATGGAGGTTGGGATGCGGTTCATGCCCTGACCACCATGCTGAGCTTGATGCGCGACATTGTTGCCCTAGTGGGCCAGGTAAGATACGACCATGCTTCCAACCCTTTTGTTCTCCTTCCGTGCCTCTAAGTCTTGTCTTCTTCATAGGTCCTTATGGCCCATAGCCAGGAGAAGTCCTAGGTCCTTGCTGAGGAGATGCAGTTGAGTGAGGGGCTGGCTGCATAGCTCGCTGCCGCCTGTCAAGAGGTGGCTGAGCTTGCCCCTGCCGCACGAGAGGTGGCCGACCTCCGAGTCAGAGAGAAGGACGCTCGCGATGATGCCCATAAGGCCGAGGAGAAGCTCGCGGCCCTGATCAAGAGGGCATGCACGGATGTCGTGGAGGCCGAACAGCTACGAAAGGAGCGAGACGATTTGCTCCGGGCCATAGAAGAGCTCCGCACGAGGACTGAGCTGGCTCGCTAGGAGTGCGCCAACGCTTAGCAGCGGGTCGGCCACCTCAAGAAGGAGCTCCGGAGGGAGAGGGACTTGAAGATTGCAGCCAAGGGCGTGTTCGCTAGGCTCGCCACAGAGGTCTGGCAGTGCCAAGAGGAGGTTTGGCACCTAGAGGCCAAGGTGACTCGATAGCGCGATGAGGTGCGCAGGCTTTGAGCAAATGTGAACGGTAAGTCTATGGTTTTTCTTGTTGTGTTTTCTCCTTGGAATCCATGGTGAGCCTTCTAACACGATCAGTACGTGACTAGGGTAGGTCTCGATGACAAGCTAGGGGCGGAGGTGGTAAAGAGCCATGGGCTAGAGAAGAAGCTTAGCGAGGTGAAGGACACCCTCTAGAAGGAGTGTGACAAACATGATAGCTTGCGTGTCACCGTCTAGCTGGTCTGCGACGAGCTCGAGCTGGCCCCGGAGCAGAAGACAAGCTCCCTCATGGTTCGCACCAACCGGATTACGGACCAGGCACATGATATGGCAAGGGGCGCGCTTCGCTTTGGCGTTCACCGTTCATTCGTGATCACATGTTCTTATTACGAGAACATCGATCTGGCGATGATGAGCCAAGGCTTCGCGCCCATCTATACCGACGTCGAGCTAGACGTCATCGAGGAGGAGGTGGCCCCTTGACGCATGACCTTTCTGCCAAGATAGAGGATGAAATCATCCCCCCTAGGGGTTAGTTCAGTTAGATAGGTTAGGCGGAGTATCTTTAATAAGCGAACAAGTTCCATCCTTTTTGTTTCATTTGAACAAGTCTATTCTTTTGTTTTGTTTGAACAAGTCTGTTCTTTATCCCTTTTTATTTGTAAAAAAGGGGTTAAAGCATTTTGACCCTTCTAGTTGTTGAGACCATAGAGCTCAAGATGTGGGCAGGAAACTCTGGTCACGCTGGTAAGCAAGAGTGCCATAGCCGCTAGGGCATAGGTTTCTTGCAGTCCGACCAACTTTTACTTGGCGTTCATTTACGCAAACCTTGTCTCTAGGTTTTTAACATGAGAAAGGGTCGGGCACGGTGACTATTTAAGAAAGGGTATATATATATGCCCTTATCAGCCCTTGAGTGAGACCTGACCCCTCACCAATTGCTAGGGTCGGGTTTCACTAAAGATCAAGGAGACGATAGCGAAACTAGTAGGAGAAAGTGTCTCTTGTTTTAGAAATATTATTCTTAGTTTTTGTACGTACCCCCTCCCTAGGATCTGAGCCATCGTTCTACGACTTGCGCATTCGGTCTCCTTGAGAGTTCAACTTTCCTTGAGCCCCCACGCGTAGCAGGGGTCCGATCAAGGGTCGGCTCATCTTTGTGATCATCACCCCGTCCATGGTTTTCGCAACTAGAGGGGTTGAGCTAATGTCACTTGCCTTGATGGCTCGAGTGTCGCGCTCGGTGAGCTCGCAAATGGGTATGTTTGAGTGGAATGTGGGTCCGTCGTTAGTAATAGGGTTGGCATAGCCCTCATGTGGCATTCCAATGCTCCTTAATCCACCTCCCTATAGATGCCTAAGTCATTCTAGAGACCGACTCACGTGGCTCGCTAGCCTCCCCTCGATGGAGATTCTATGGGCATGTCTTGAGGTTAGGATCAAACGAGAAGGTTGAGATGACCCTATCTGCTTTTGAGCGGGTCGAGCAAAGGCCACTGGGGCTCATATGTGTTTTCTCCACTAGCTCTATTCGATGCGAGGCGGCCTCTAGCCCTTTGCGGGCTGGTCTTCAAACCTCGGTTGATTACCGCTCATGTTGAATGAGACGACTACCACTTTGTGACATGACGCAAAGCGCTGCGATGCAATAATTGCATATGTGATGCTTGCATGTATAAGAATGGATGAATGAATACTCATGCACTAGAAAGTAGGGTCGGTAAAGTTACCTCGATGGCTCGAGTGACGGGTTCGGGGAGCTCTTACTAGATATGTCCGAGTGGAATCCGGGTCCGTCATTCATGACAGAGTCGGCATAACCCGCATACGGCATCCTACTTCTCCTTACCCATATCTTGGCAGCGGCCCAAGCCGTCCAATCGACTTGGGTGACCTGCTGGCACAGGACTTACCTCGATGGCTTAAGTGACGGGTTTGGGGAGCTCTTACTGGATATGTTCGAGTGGAATCTGGGTCCATCGTTCATGATGCAGTCAGTATAACCCACATAGGGCATCCTACTCCTCCATACCCATCTCTCGGCAATGGCCCAAGTTGTCCGATTGACTTGGGTGACCCACTAGCACAGGACTTACCTGTAGAGATAGAGGATGAGATCATCCCCCCAAGAAATTAGTTAGGCAGATAAGCCAAGCGGTGAACTCGTAATAAGTGGAGAAGCTCTTAAATTTTGTTATGGCCAAACAGATTTTTAGCCCTTCTCCCCATTTTGTATAAAAAGGTTAATGTGTTCTGACCCTTTCCATCATTAAGGTTGTAAAGCTCGGGGTGCGGGTGAACAAACTCTGATCACGCTGGTGAGCAAAAACGCCATAGCCACTACGGCATAGGTTTTTTATAGTCCGACCAGTTTTACTCAGCGTTTGTTTCTGCAACCCTTGCTTCTAGGTCTCAACATGAGAGAGGGTCAGGCACATAGAATGTTTGCCAGGTGGATATACTCTTAAACATGTACCGACTCTTTCCATAGTTAAGGCTAAAAAGCTCATGGTGTGGAAAAAACTCTGATCACGCTGGTGAGCAAAAACGTCGTAGCCGCTGGGGCGTAGGTTTCTTGCAGTCCGACTAGTTTTACTCAGCGTTTGTTTCCACGACCCTCGCATCTGGGTCTTAACATGAGAAAAGGTCGGGCGTAGAGAATGTCTACCAGATAGATATCCCTTATCAGCCCCCAAGGGAGGCCTGACCGCCTACCATTGCTGGGGTCGGGTGTCACTAAAGATCGAGGAGTTGATAGTGAAACTGATAAGGAAAAGTGTGCATAAATTAAGGGTAAAAGCAACATAGTTGTTCGATGTTCCAAGTGTTGACATAGACTTCGACGTCGATGGTCTTGAGCTTGTAGGTGCCTGGTCGGAGCACCTCTACGACGATGTACAGTCCCTCCCACGGTGGAGAGAGCTTTGTGGTGGTTCTTGTTGCTCTAGACGAGGCGGAGCACCAGGTCCCCAATGTTAAAGGCCTGACCCCATACTCGACAGTTGTGGTACCAGCGCAAGGCTTGTTGGTACTTGGTCGAGTGGAGGAGGGCAACGTCGTGCACTTCATCTAGCTGGCCCATGGCATCCTCGAGGGATGCCTCGTCTCCCTATTCATCCTATGCCCTGACCCTCAGCACTCCATAATCAAGGTCAGTTAAGAGGATAGCCTCAGAACCATAGACCATGAAGAATGGTGTGTAGCCAGTGGCCCGGCTAGGGTCATCCTCAAGCTCTAGAGCACCGCGGAAAGCTCCATGACCCATTGTCCGCCAAACTTATTCAACCGATTGAAGATCCTAGGGTTGAGGCCATGTAGGACCATGCCGTTTGCATGCTCGACCTGTCCATTCATGTGGGGGTGTGCCATGGTGGCCCAATCGACTGCGGGTGTGGTATTCATCATAGAATCAGAGGAACTTCTTTTTGATGAACTACGTGCCATTGTCCATGATGATGGAGTTTGGGACCCCAAAGCGATGGACTGATGTCAAGGAAGAACAACATGGCTTGCTCGGACTTGATAGCAGAGATCGGTCGAGCCTCTATCCACTTTGTAAACTTGTCTATGGCGACAAGCAAGTGCGTATAGCCCTCGGGCACCCTCTTGAGAGGTCCTGACCAGATTGAGCCCCCAGACCGTGAACAGCCACAGTGATGGGGATCGTTTGGAGCGCTTGGGCCAGTAGGTGGGTCTGTCGAGTGTAGTATTGACACCCTTCATAGGTACGCACAATCTATTCAGCGTTAGCTATCGCTGGTTGGCTAGTAGAAGCCTTGTTGAAATGCATTTTTCACCAGGGTCCAAGGTGTGGCATGGTGCCCATAGACCCCACCATGGATATCACTCAGCAACTGCTTCCCTGTTCGATGGGGATGCAATGCTGCAGGATCCTAGTGTGGCTTTGCCTATATAGTTCTCCCTCAATAAGGACAAAGGACTTGGCACGATGCGCGAGCCACCGAGCCTCCATTTTATCCATCGGCAGCACCTCACGGATGTGGTAGTCGAGGTAGGGTGTCCTCCAGTCGGCTAGAGGATCGGCCTCTATCGCTAGATCCTCATCAAGCTCCATGACTTTGGGGTCAGATGGAGCCACTAACTGGTTAGCCCCTGAGCCCAGGGCAGGCGGCCCATCACCGATTTGTTCCAGCTCCTCATAGCGGACCGAGGGCTTGTACAGATCACTGGCGAAGACACCCATCAGCACCTGACTCTCGACCGAATGCCATTTTTGCCAGCACATCGGCTGCCTCAGTTGAGACGCCTCAGGATGTGACTGAGCTCGAGACTGTTGAACTTGTCTTCCAGTTGGTGGACTTCTCGGCAATATGCAGCCATCTTGGCATTGTGGCAGTGTGACTCCTTTATGACTTGGTTGATGACCTGCTAGGAGTCGCCTCGGACATTGAGCCATCAGATACCCAACTCGATGGCGATGTGTAGGCCATTGATGAGTGCCTCATATTCAGCCACATTGTTGGAGGAGGGAAAATGGATGCGAACCATGTACCTCATGCGTACCCCAAGGGGTGAAACGAAGACCAGCCCCGCGCCGATGCCTTTCTTCATCAGCGATCCATCAAAGTACATCATCCAGTACTCTTGGTCGATGACTGCTGGTGGCATTTGGACCTCGGTCCACTCTACAATGAAATCGATAAGCACTTGGGACTTGATGGCCGTCCAAGGGGCATATGAAATGATTTGAACCATCAGCTCGAGTGCCCACTTCGCGATTCTTCCTATGGCATCTTGGTTTTGAACAACCTCGCCGAGAGGGTAGGACGTCACGACCGTCACCAGATGCGACTCGAAGTAGTGATGCAACTTCCTCTTGGCGACAAGGATGACGTACAGGAGCTTCTGGATTTGGGGGTTGCGAGTCTTCGAATTAGACAAGACCTCGCTGATGAAGTGCATGGGATGCTGCATTTTGAGGGCGTGTCCCCCTTCTTCTCGCTCTACCACCAAGGTAGCGCTAACCAGTTGTGTGGTGGCCGCAATGTAGAGCAGAAGCGGTTCCCCATCAGTCGGAGGGACTAGGATCGGGGCCTTCGTCAGAAGCTGCTTGACCATGTCAAGTGCCTCCTGGGCCTCGGACGTCCATTCAAAATGGTCGACCTTCTTTAGAAGCCGATAGAGGGGGAGACCTCGTTTGCCGAGGCATGAGATAAAGTGGCTGAGCATGGCGAGGCACCCTATAACTCATGTACCCCCTTTATGTTCTGAATCGGGCCCATCCTCATGATGGCCGAGATCTTCTCTGAGTTGGCCTCGATGCCACGCTCGGAGACGATAAAACCTAGCAGCATACCCCTTAGGACTCTAAAAACGCACTTCTCAGGGTTGAGCTTAATGTTGTTTCCTCGGAGTTTCGCGAAGGTCTGCTCTAGGTTAGCTATGACCTGGTCAGTCCATTTGGATTTGACCATGATGTCATCCACATAGGCCTCAGCAGTCTGTCCAATGAGATCCTCAAAACACTTGAGCATGCAGCGTTGGTACGTAGCTCCCATGTTCTTTAGGCCAAACGGCATTGTGACGTAGCAGTATGATCCGAATGGGGTGATGAAAGATGTTGCGAGCTGGTCGGACTCTTTCATTGTGATTTGATGGTACCCGGAGTATGCATCAAGAAAGCAAAGAGTTTCACACCCTGAGGTCAAGTCAACTACTTGGTCTATGCATGGCAAAGGAAATGGATCCTTTGGACATGCTTTGTTGAGACCTATGTAGTTGACACACATTCTCTATTTCCCACTCTTCTTTCGTATAAGAATAGGATTGGCTAACCACTCGGGGTGGTATACTTCCTTAATGAACCCGACCACCAAAAGCTTCGCAATCTCCTCACCGATGGCCCTGCATTTCTCCTCGTCGAAGCAACATAGGCACTGCTTCACCGGCTTGGAGCCTAGCCTAATCTTTAAGGCATGCTCGGTGACTTCTCTCAGAATGCCTAGCATGGCTAAGGGTCTCCACGCAAAGATGTCTCTGCTGGTGCAGAGGAAGTTGACGAGTGCGCTTTCCTATTCAGAGGAAAGCGTGGTGCCAGTGCGCACCACTTTGCCCTCGAAGCCACTAGGGTCTATGAGGACCTCTTTGGCGCCTTCTACAAGCTCAAAAGACCTGGCCGATCGCTTAGGGTCAGGGCGTTTCTTCGATGATCTCCTCCCTGATGGCCGCAAGCTCTTTGGAGGCAACAATTGTTGGGGTGTCTTCGCAGCACTCGACCTCGCACTCATAGGCACACTGGAAGAAGGAGCCGATGGTGATGACCCCGCATGGACCCGGCATCTTCAACTTCAGATAGGTGTAGTTGGGGACAGCCATGAAATTTGCGTAGCATGGACGTCCCAAGATGGCGTGGTAGGTTCCATGGAACCCGACCACCTCGAAGATAAGGGTCTCCGTCCTATAATTGGTCGGATCAATGAAGATAATGGGAAGATCGATATGCCCAAGTGGTACGGCCTGCTTTCCTAGCACTGATGCCATGGAAAGGCACCCCGATCGGCCGGATGCGCGCTCGGTCAATGCCCATGGTGTCGAACGTTTTAGCATACATGATGTTGAGGCTGCTGCCTCCATCCATCAGCACTTTGGTGAGCCACTTTGTGCCAATGATTGGGTCGACCACTGAGCGAATATCTTATTGGTTGTGGGACGCTTTCTAGGTGGTTAGTCCGATAAAAGGTTATGGCAACTCCGACCATTGGAGGAAGGTAGGCGCGGCCGGCTCGGCCGAATAGACCTCGCGGTGCACAAGCTTCTGGCGGCGCTTGGAGTCGTAGGTCGCTGACCCTCCTGAAGATCATGAGGCAGCCATCCAGCACCAGAAATCTGCCATCCTTCCCCTTAGCATCGTTTGCGGTTGGCATGGGCTCCTTTCTATGCTCCCCTTGTTGGAGCCTCCGGACAAGAACCGCTTCATGAGGACGCAGTCCTTGTATAGGTGCTTGACGGGGAAAGCATGGTTTGGGCAAGGACCTTCGAGCAACTTCTTGAAGTGGTTCGGGGTACCCTTGGTAGGCTTCCGACCCCCTTTGCAGTCAGCGGTGGCCACGAGTGAGCCCTCAGTGCCGCTGCTTGTTCTTCTATTTGTTGGAACGGTTGAAGGCGCCTTCGCCGACGTCCTTGTCTCGTTTTGCCTTGCCTTTGAGGCGGTCAAAAATTGCCCCGACCGCCTTCTCGCCTGAGATGTGGCTGGTGGCGATGTCGAGGAGCTCCTTGGTGGTTCGTGGGCCCTTACGTCCTAGCTTATGAACCAACGACTCATAGGTGGTCCTAGATAGGAAAGCTCCTATGACATCGGCGTCGGCAACGTTGGGCAGCTCGTTGCACTACCATGAGAAGCGCCGGATGTACCCATGAAGAGTTTCCCCAGACTTCTATCAATAGTTTTTAAGATCCCATGGGTTCCTAGGATGCGCATATGTGCCCTAGAAGTTTCCCATGAAGATCTCTTTTAGGTCCGCCCAACTTTGGATTCCGTTGGGCGGAAGGTGTTCCAACCACGTTCGTGCCGAATCAGCCAGGAACAATGGAAGGTTGTGGATAATGAAATCGTCATTATCCGCTCCACCGGCTTGGCAAGCAAGCCAATAATCCTTGAGCCACAGTCCAGGGTTCATTTCCATAGAGTATTTTGGGATATTGGTCGACGATCGGTACCACGATGGGAAGGCGGCGTTGAGGATGTGTCGGCCAAAGGCCTAAGGTCCCGGCAAGTCGGGGCTCGAGCTTCGGTCTTCGTCGCTATCGTAGCATCCGCCACGATGAGCGTGGTAGCCACAGCTAGCCTCCTCCCCCGCATCGTTGTAGGTACGCCTACGGGTGTCGAGGGTATCGCGCGCGTCACGGTGGAGGCCAAGACATTCATGCACTGGTACCGCGGCATGCGTCCTACCGCCTTGCTACGCCAAGTGGACTGACACGTCCCTGTTGGGTTGCTCTGAGGGCGCGCGCTGGCTACCATCGAGCTCACGTCGTCGGGACAACGAGCTCTTGACCTGTTGCGCCGCCGCACGCTCAAGTAGGTGTGAATCTCATGATGGGCCCAATGATCCTCGGGTGTTGTGGGCCTCGAAAGCCGCCGAAGCAAAGCCACGACAGCAGCGATGTTCTAGCTTGCCCGGGTGAAGTGTGGGAGGGCTTCATCGTCCTCGATGATCCTCCAGTTCACGTCACGGGCCATGGCATGCGCACGCCCACCATCTCCATGGCGCTCGATCTCTTGTTCGAGCTCCGTGCGTTCATGTTCGAGCTGGAGTCGTGCTTTCTCTAGCTCTTGGTGTCGAGCCTTCAGCTGCCCTACACGTAGGCAAGGTGGGGCCCCTACATCCCCCTTGACCTCATCGTCGAAGCCATTCATTGGGTTAGCCTATCCCTCGTGGATGCTTTCGACATACCCCTCAGGGGTACCTACCATGAAACATTCACGGGAGGGGTGATGGCTCCCCCTGCTGAAGTCAGAGTTGGAGGACGACTCTGATTCTCCTACGAGGAGGTCATGGAAAGATTCCGTGACATATTCGGTCATCCCCATGAACTCGTCGTTTGTGGGGGATGGGGGCGTGTGTTGCGCCACAAGATGGCCAACAGTCTCGGCGGCGTTGCGTAGACCGAACAGGAACGCTGTCGGAGCGCTCGGGATGAGATATTCCGAGGAAAGTGGCTCTCCTCCGGTAAGCTGCGTCATGACATTGGCGAA